>NW_018404847.1:5068-42012 GCF_002113885.1 Mizuhopecten yessoensis | reverse complement strand
CCTCTCCTCTCTATACCAATTCTGCATTCTAGACATCTCATATCTCATATCTAGGTCACTCCACCTCTTTATACCTCTCCACTCTCTAAACCTCTCCTCCTCTCTAGACCTCTTCACCTCTCCTCTATGTACCTCTCCACCTCTCAAGACCTTTCCTCTCTAGACATGTCTTCATCTCTAGACATGTCTTTATCTCTAGACATATCATCTTCAGAGAAGACAATGCTTTATTTACGACTAGATCAGTAAATGTACCTGTGGGCTGCCCGTGAAAAGTTGAACAGTGTTTTTCAAATTTGCTTTAAGCAAGAAACATTTAAAACTCTTATTGTTACTATTAATAGACATCTTTAAGGACTGAAATGTTATCATACATCGGTGCTGATCTGATAAACATTGAAATTAGTTACAACCGTAACTTATATACCGGATATGACGTACACTTTATACCGGTTATGACCGTCCACTCTATGCCGGATAATCTGGTCTTATGTTAACAATTTCCATATTCTTATAATTGGGATAAACTGTGTGACGTAGTTCTAGAAGGTTAATTGTTGTACGCAAGGCTTCCATACTTACACGAAGGGGTCATTGACTTAGCTTCATACCAATGACATTTTTTTAACGATTTAGATTTTTGTATTAGGTAAAGTTGGGACCTTTAAACGCCTACGTTGGTCGGTAAACAAAGCCGGGCCACCTCAAGTCAATAAAACATGATTATACATGTACAGACTTGAATGGACGTTATTTGAGCCGTGTAGTAGAAGTATTTCTAAAGATTTTATTTATAACAGAGTCTTTTTAATAGCTGGGTATAAATATAGAATTTGTACGTGAGTGTGAACATTTTTAAACACAAAAAGATAATGATTCTTTGTTTTAGATTGTTATATATAACAAAGTTGTGAGTGTTAGTCGGAATATTTAGGAATTGGAGAAATATCGCATTTCCTAAATAAAACTGACTTATAGACCGAGCTCTATTAGAAGGTGTATGGAAGTAGACTGTTTGTGATTGTTTTACACGTACGTTAGTGGGTTAACAAAGCTGCGTCATCTTAAATTTTACACTACTTTTTTTCTCAATGATGCATCTACCATCGAAAGCCTTCACTGAGATTAATCGTCCAATTTCAGTTAAATTACTACTTTTTGGCTATGATAAGCTGTCAGATAAAGAAAATGTATTAATATTCTCCTGTTCTCAATACCTCATTATCAGCGCTCAAATATTTGAATGAGCTTTTCTTCTATTTTAATATTTACCTGTCGTTTTCAGTGGCATTCTCCCTGTATTTAGCTGTTTACCATACTCAACACAGGGTCTATCTGAGCAACTCTCCTTACTTTCTCCTTCCTATCCTAAACTCCCCTTTTTCCTTATTTATCTCATAGATGCATATTTCTATCTCAAATATTATTGTCATAAACCATGTGGTCTTCATATGTATTTCTTCCACAGGAGATGAATGTATATAAGTTGTAAAACTTGTTTCCAAATCCAATTTCAACAATTATGTATTGCTTTTTATCATACAATACTTATTATTTCTGTGCAATATTGCGGTTCAATAACGATATAGCACACGTACAATTAACATGCAAATGAGTCTTGTCGCCGTGGGAATCGGGTCATGTTCCTACACACTACAACTTCTGTAAACAAAATGGCGGAGACAATGTTTGCATTAATGGCAGAGAGAGTGACATTTTGAAATATTTCATCCATAAACAACTATTCTCACATCAACACAAAGAGATCTCCCCAGTACTCCATACAAATTCAACAGCTGCATGCTCAAATTCCACTTCAACTTATTTGACACACACACGCAATCAAGGTAACCGGTCAACTTAGTTGAACTTCATCAGTGTTCCAGGTTCATGGCGGATTCCACAGTACATTTTCGGCTCAATGACAGTCGGAAATATCGAGCTTCACATTCAACAATGACCCCTTCCCAAAAAAGGCACCCTTGTTAGCGAAAGTGACCGTGACTCCCAGTCCCAGTAAAGTTTTAAAAAGTGCCAACTTCGATGTGTATTGTGATGACCGTTACCTTGACGTCACTATCATTTTCGTAAACGCTGGTCTTAATGAATGATTGTAGTGTAAAACCTCATTGTCAATGTTGTTATGGTCATTATTAAAACATTGATTGATGAAAAGAAAACTAAAGCATTGTTTTTTCATTTTAAACGTTCTCTGGAAGAGGTTTCTGGGACTAATTTTTGTGGCGCAGCGAGATCCAAACATTATGCATGTAATGCGTCCTAGACGTGTCAAGAACAACTATGTAGGAGTGTTTCTCGAATTAGATATTAAATATAATCTAGCACTCGTGTTTATGTAATATTGAATTTATTAAACCTGTTTATTAATTTCATATATGAAATTAATAAACCTGTTTAATAAATTCAATATTACGAAAATATATGTATAAAGTTAAATATAATGAATCACTAGTGACTAACTTCTAATTTATGTTATGCAAATGTCTATTTTATAGCAGTTTGCCAAATCGTCAAAAATCGTTAACTTTGCCCTTTTCTAAATGTCTGGTCAAAAATGTTACCTTTATAGCTTGGACACATTTGTCAATATTCCTTTACCAAAAGGGTAATTCCAGTAAATTTGGCACATAGGGAAATAATGTAAAAAAAGAAGTCTTTGTATGTACCGTTTTTAATGCAAATTGTAGAAATTGGCATATATAAAGGTTGATATGTTTTTGTGTGTAAAAGCAACGTACATGTTTATCATATATACGAATTAAATACAAATACCATATTTAGATAATTTAGTGTAAAACAAGTATTACTAGTAATATTAAATGGTAGTATTTTCTATCTAAACCGCACAACAACAGACAAAATCTTAAAGTAAGACTCAAAATGCGTTTAAGTCAAATTGATAGCTATATGGTTTTTTTTCGATATAATGATTCCGGTGTCCATTTGGACAAAACTGTAATCTAGTTGGGTGGTCAAGTGGTGCAGTGGATAGCACACTTGCCTTTCACGAAAGCGGCCGGGGTTAGATTCCCCGATCGGGCGTGAAAAGGTTGGGGCCACCTGCCCGATCACGTGGGTTTTCTCCGGGTACTCCGGTTTCCTCCCACACTAAACCCCGCACGCGCTAACATCCGGGCCAACAAGAGTGATTAATATAAGTTGAAATAACTTGTTTCATAATTGTTGTAAAATAAATAAAGTTTATATTTATTATAACAACAGCCAAAATCTTAAAGTAAGAGTCATAATGCTTTTAAGCCAAATTGATAGGTATATGAGTAGTAGTATTTTAGGGGTATTGCCGGTCCAGTCAGTCCAGTCAGTCCAGTCTAGGTCCAGGCTAATGTTAAAGCAGGGGAAGGGGGAGGTCCAGGCTAAGGAAAGTCCATGTTAATAAACGGTCCAGTCTAGGTCCAGGCTAATGTTAAAACAAGGAAGTATGAAACGGTCCAGGCTAAGGAAGGTCCATGTCAAAGACAATAGGTCCAGTTAATGAGTCCCAGTGGACAAATCATTCGTTGTATTGCTCCAGTACGTGATCATATATAAAAGAGAGCGTTTGCTAACGTCTGACTTGAACGACACGGTGATACGAGCCGACCCCAAACAATAGAAAACGTAACACCCAGTGAAAAGACGAAGTCATGACAATGTAATCTGACCTGTACGACACGGTGATACGAGCCGACCCCAAACAATAAATAATATGTAAACTTAGCTATAACAATACATGAAGAAAACACCTAGATGGTACGACCGTCGATGTAAAGATAAAGCTGTCAGAAAACGTAACAGCCAGTGAAAAGACGAAGTCCTGACACCGTAATCGGAACTGAACGACACGGTGATACGAGCCAACCCCAATCAACAAATAATAATGTAAACTCTTCTTTAACAAATATATGAGGAAAACACCTAAGTGGTACGACTGCTGATATAAAGATGAGCTATGTCAGAGGCCATGACATTAATGATCTGAACTTAACGATACGATTCCAATTATATTCCCATCCAATATCAAGTCATGACACGAAATCTACTTCAAAATTGACCTCTGTATATAGTCGATTGATGATCTGAAAACAGATCTTAAACGGTCCAGTCTAGGTCCAGGCTCATGTTAAAGCAAGGGAAGGGGGTAAGGTCCGGACTTAGGAAAGTCCATGTTAATAAACGGTCCAGTCTAGGTCCAGGCTAATGTTAAAGCAAGGGAAGGGGGAAGGTCCAGGCTAAGGAAAGTCCATGTTAATAAACAGTCCAGTCTAGGTCCAGGCTAATGTTAAAGCAAGGGATGGCGCTCTACAGGTAAAGAGACGCTCGACTGGTTTTCACGGACCGTCGATGTAAAAATGAAGCTGTCAGAAAACGTAACACCAAGTAAAAAGACGAAGTCCTAACACTGTAATCTGACTTGAACGACACGGTGATACGAGCCGACTCCAAAACAATAAATAATACCGTAACACCCAGTGAAAAGACGAAGTCCTGATACCGTAATCGGACCTGGACTACACGGTGATACGAGCCAACCCCAATTGAGCGTGAAAGTGCAGGATGTGTGGGAGGGTCAACCTAACCAGCAAGGACATGCCTGTGTCATGCTTGATAGTGAAGACATAGTAGATAGATATTTCAAAGAAGCCCTGTCAACCGTCAACAATTTAGAAGTGGAAAAACTTTGGCGTCAATTTACTAGATCTAGAATGGTCTGTCCAACATTTACTGGTTTGTTTAGTACTAGTTTGACTTTGTCGTTTTTAACGGCCACTAGATCTTCGTTAAAGATTGTGAATCTTTGAAATGAAGGTCTTGCCACGTACTTTTTAAACTTCGTTTACGTGTGAGTCAGCTTGATGTCGACTCTGGAGCGCACGTTCTCCATCGTTTTGCCGAATACAGCATTGTTCATGAGTTTAAAGAAATTTTTCTCGAACTCGTTCTTACATGACGCTCTTTTTGACGTATTGAACTGTATGTATGGACGTAACCAAAGTTTTTGTTTGAATTCTAGGATTCTGTGAATTTCGGTGACTTTTAGACCCAATTCCACATACAACTGTAAATTTCTGTAATTGCAGATGTATTTCGTTTTGCTTTCTAACGTGGGAATCAGTTTTTCTGTCGGTACGCGCCCATGTAATTTGTCATCGGTGTGTTTTGGGTTAGGATGTAAACTTTTCCATAGTTGTTTACTGGTTTGCGACAGTTCATTGTCAGATACTTTTTCGCGTTCCGGTGCGAGAGGGTAATCGGAATGGCCGTCGTGAAGTTCGTCTGGGTATTCAAAATCTACTTCTAGTACGTACCCCAAGTCTCCGTCTTAAGAGACTTTGGTTATGTCAAATGTTTGTGGATTGTCCACCCATCGAAACCCACCCACGGGTAACGGCTCTGACATTGCCTTCCCGTACAAATTATTACAATCCGTATACATGATATACGAGTGTGGTTGGGAGAGGTCGTACGTTTCTGGAATGTAAGGATTGTTAGCTTGAGCGTATTTGTTTGATATCATGCTAACGCCACCTCTCACTCCGTTTTCAAAGAAGAGATACATGTCTGGATCTCTGATGAGTTCTAACCTCACTCTCGTCATTTTCAAAGCTGCACTCCAAGCCAGACCTGGACTGGTATAGAAGTGAGCTGCATCTAACCCATACTAATCGAGACACATGTGTCTGAAGTTCTCAAAGACATCGGCTAATAGTAGCACGTCCGTCTTGAGGTAGAGGTCGTGATACTGACCGAGGTCTCGAATGTTCAGTTTCTCCCACACGGACTGTGCATGCGTATAATCGGTATCTGACACGTGTGATCGACTCAGCGAACTATAGAATTTCTCTTTTGAGGGGAGCTTTTCTTCTGAGAATCTATCGGTGGTATTCGTAGGGATATATCCCTTTTTTTAGTAGCAATTTAGCTTCTGATTCGGTAAACTCCATAGAGAAGTTTTTGAATTTCGTCAAACCCTCTTTGGCTAGATTTTCAGTCAGAGTCTCTAGACTTTGAGACATGAATTGAAACGAATCTATGAATCTAATATCACCCAGACTGACCGAAATGTACTTTTCTGTATTGTTTGGAATACAATTGATATCGCGTTCTTTAAATTTGCTTAGTCTTTCCGTCAGGATGTGAGCATCGAAACCTTTTAAATTGTAAAAAAAACACAAGGTATGTGAGTGGGTTATTTGTACTTCAAATTACATTCGTTATGAGAGTCACAGCGAAACTTTCCGCTCAAATGACAGTGATCTCGTACCACGGCACTTTTGTCTGTGAAATGTTTACCACAGATGGGGCATCGACTACTCTCCATAATAGTCTGCTCGTCCTAAAGAGACATGACTAGCGGTTCTGGGTGACCTAAAATATCTTTTTCTCTATGATACATTCCAAAAACGTTTTGCTAACGTCAGCCCCCCTGTAAATGACTGGTGGTTTGGTATATCTATCTTCCATACACACGACTTGGTATCCGAACCCAAAGGGTTCGAATTTTGCACTCTTAGTCGTGCTGGAATGGTCTGGGTTTGGCTCACAGGAGTCCATTTTCTCTACAAATGATTTGAAATCGGCATAGATGACGAATTTGCTTCTGAAAGTCTCCAAACGATAAGAGAGCATCGTCTTCAATGGGGAATTCTACTCTCTGTGTCTTGTGAGTGGAACACAGTTCCACGTGTTTGTTTAATAGTACGCTACTCGTGAAACCTTGTATGCAATGCTGACAAAAATGTGTCAGAATACGTGTTTTTTTCGTTCTGCTCAAAAACGCGTTTAAATTGGGAATTAAACAGTAATGTATTTTTACACCTTCTTGTAAAAGGAGCAGATTGACGTGATGAGGTGACTGTTTCGTCTTCGTCACATACATGGGATAGACGTTTTATCCTCGATTCCAAACACGTTTACCGACACGTCGTTCTGTCTCTCGAATTTGCCTATTTGGGAGATGGAGACGGGATATCTGATACCTGTCATATCTAGTTCGCATTCGTACTTCTCGTAATGGGACACGCGTTCGGGTAAGGTGTCTACCGGGAGGAGAGACACCAAAACCGACCATATGAAGCACTTTTCGTCACGATTAAAGATATTTACCAATTTATGACATTTGAAAGTGGGTGGAGTCGGTATGTAAGAAGAACCACTCAAGGGTGAGTAATTTGCAACGTGTATTTCTAATTTGATAATTTTCTTGAGTACCCATGCAGACCCTTTACGAACGAATTCATCAAACGAGGCAAACATTTTCTGATAAGCTGTATTTATATTGTGTTCTATATCAGATTCATTTGGCATCGATATGTATGCTTTACTCAAGAAATGTGGGGTGGTCTGTTCTACATTACCTTCTCTAGTTTCCTTTTCCAATGACAAACGAATGTTTAGATACCATTTAACACCCTTTAACCTCTCACACAACCGTTTTAAATGTTCCATCACTTCCGTTTTGGAGCTAGCAAAAAAGGTGAGTATGTCACTATTGTCATCGAAATTTGGATATATGCTTCTAACGTTAGCATTTCCACCTAAACTCACATCATCCGAATAGGGATGTTCTACATATGGTTGAGCCCCGGAAGGTCCTGGAAGCGGCGACCGAGCACCGTAATGTCCCGGCTGCGGAGACAGTACCCCGGAAGGTTCCGGCAGCGGTGACTGAGCACCGGAAGGTCCCGGCTGCGGCGACTGTACCTCGGAAGGTTCCGGCTGCGGCGACTGTACCCCGGAAGGTCCCGGCAGCGGCGACTGTATCCCGGAAGGTCCCGGTAGCGGCGACAGTACCCTGGAAGGTCCCGTCAGCGGCGAATGTATCCCGGAAGGTCCCGGCTGCTGCCCCGAAGGTAATGGTAATTTAGTTCTAGACTGCTCAGGTAATCGAATGCCGGAAGGATTGATGCTAGGGAGATCTCCACCAGTCAATCCGTGACCTTTGTTCACGTGCGTTTTCATGTTATATTTCCTCGTGAAGGACTTACCGCAAACGTGACATTTGTAAGAAGTCTGATTTTTGTGCGAATTCATGTGTCTCTTTAAGTTGCTCGAATCGTTAAACACCTTCTCACACACTGCACATGTTGATTGTCGATAATATTTCTTCGTGTGTGACTCCAATTTCTTTTCGGTGAGACATTGTTTCCTACACACATCACAAGTCGTCACATTTTGTCTATCTTTAAGCACGTTATTTTCATTTCTGGGTTTTTGGCAGGAGATAAATCAGCAGAGTTCAATATTCTTTTCAAGTTCCTCACTGTTTGTATGGCATTTTCGTCTCCGCTAGACACAGATTTGAGTAAATCATCAAAATATTGTGCTGCCATGTTTCTGGCCTGCTGTATGTCCTATTTGTTTGTGTTTTATAACTTGAATGACAACCACTTGCGTTTCGTCTGTTTAAGGTTGCTCTCAAATTGAGGAGGCGTGGTCTTTACATACAGTTTTCCACCTTGCTGACTTTTTGCTTTTCTGCGCATGCTCCGTTTGAGTGATGTGGCTCTATCTCCATGATTGGTCGATTCTACACTGGACTTTTCCCTGGACTTGTTCATTTCGTCGGATGGTGCTGAGGTAATATGATTTTCCGATTTATTAGAGTTAGCACCTGGTGAGGTGGTAGTGACGTCATTTTCCGATTTATTAGAGTTAAGATCTGCGGAGGTGGCCGATGAATCTTCTTATTTCTCGTGTCTGATGATGTCGTCGTATTTTGTCTTTGATATCAATATCAATGCTCTAGCCATGTCAAATAGTTTTTAAAGAAAATGGGTAATATTTTACTCACTGCCAGTAGTCTCCATCTTCTCTGACGCCTACTGATTCCTCCTACTAACACCTTACGTATGGCCACCTTGTGTTTAGCTATATTCTTTTTATCCTCGTCAGAAATGAAAATGTTACCTGTTGCGATGTTATGAACTATTTCTATCAGAAATTTGAGTTGTTGATCTGTTAGCGTCAACAAGATGCCTTCATCTGTTTGTCCGATGCTATCAGCCAGAAGTCGACTAAACTTTTCATTGTTTTTTTAGGGAAATACAACACTGTGTCCTCTCCCGGTAAGATCCTGGTTCGGAGTGGCGGTACTTTGGAACGCAGGTCGATGATATTTACGTCTTGAGTCGAAGGTGAGACATCGATTAACAGATAACCGAATCTTTTTGACGTTGCCAACTGATAGGCTTCTCTGAAATAAGCGCTCTGTCTAGGGAATATCTGCCGTCCCGATGTCTCTACTTGTGATTGATCTCTATAGTTTTTAAACAGAATGAAATATTGTGTATTCAGACTTCTCATGACTTTTCCTTTCTGAAATACGTTCTGTACTAAAAACATGACTGTGAAGTTTTGATGGTGAGATTTTACGCAAACCATCTTCATCAGATGTGGACTGTCCACTCCCTCTGCCATACAGTCGTCAATCACCAATAACTTATGACCTTGTATAGCTCCCCATTCGCTAAATTGGTCTTCGTTCGTAAACCTTGATGGAACGTGATTTCCCTCAAGTTTCGTCTTAAAACGTCAAACGTGGGCTGCTACGTGTCGTAACAAAGAATGATCTTTTTAGGTATTTCGCTAAACATATCTTCTGCATTTTCCAGTATCATTTTGGTCAGAAATGTTTTATCCAGGACCGGATGCACCACATACCATGATTCTACACGGAGATTGAAACTTGATGATACTCTCTCTAGTATACAACGTCATCGTAGCAAATGAAGACACAAATACAAAACTTTACTATTTATTTTTAATATCATAAACTGCATTTTTTATGTATACAAATGTTTCTATACATCATGACTATATTTACAATTCAGCACAGCATGTCTGATGAGTACACGTATGATAAAAACAGTAAGGAAACGAATTCTGAATGTATTCGTACACGTAATTGTCATTTTCCTCCCAAATTATTTCCAAATTGTTTTACGATAGAACTCATCGATACTCCACTGCAACGATTCAACAGGTAATACAAGCAATATTGACCACACACTCTCGATGTGTTACTCTGTAATCGCCTACCGTTGTAAGTGTTAGCTTCAAATGAAAAATGACTAGGTGAATGTCCGTAACTGTCGAAGAATTCCTTCTCGTCTTTAGATTCACAATAGAATGCTACCCAGTGTCTTCCCGAACTATCGCTATTGTCCGTATTGACGATGTAACCGGTCGGAAATGTTCGTATTTAATTCGGTACCTCGTCACGAGCGTAAACTCCCATGACCTTTTTTCTCATTACAGAATCGCAGTCTATGACACAACGTAACTGTAAAGTGTTCATGGTAACACTATGTCTCTTGCAGCGTTGATTTCGAAGTAACCCAGATATTCGCAATAAATGATGCAGGACACTGTCGCTGTCAGTGCCTTCCCAGAGATGACATCTAATCTGACGTTTCCTTGTTTAAATAAGGTCAGATATTGATTGGTTTCGAAGGTAGGTTCCAATTCGAAGGTGTAGAGTGCATATCCTTGTGCAACGTCGTCCCTTTCTATAATAGAACCGGCATCGTTGAGCCATTTCCCCGTCGATTGTAACATGTTCCTCAGAACGGAAATGGCGGTTTGACCACCGGTCGCTCCCTACTTGAGTTTTAAAGGGTTGCCACCTACCGGTATTCCGTCGACGTGACGTCATAATACCTCGTTATCGGCAGATGTGGTACCGGACAAGAGACAAAAACTTGGTTTAGATCTGTAAAGTTTGATATTGACGTTGACTTGATTCAATATATACCTGTTCATCTTAAACAAATCGTGATAGAGCGGGCCGACCATGTCTACCACCTTCCCACCTTGAAACATTTGAGCCATTTTTAGCAGCGCTCCGTTTGAACCGGTTCTAGGACTATGTTCGTTTATGTCTCTCTCATCGTCCCGATCCCATATCTGAGTAGTCAATTGGGTCGTCTTTGCTTCTTTACCATATTTCAGGAGACTCTGTATATAGGCCTTGTAAGGGTAATGGCTCGTCGTAGACACGATAGTCTTCCACTTGTGAAAATAAAGAAGGTAAAAACAAATTGACGGGTCCCACGTCTTCGGTAAGAGCGATGATGCTTCCGTCTGCTTTGGTTAATTTTACCTTAGCATAGATCAAAGTGTTACGAAAATCGATCAATTCTAATCCGTTCTGTCCACTAACGACGAATTTTACGACGGAATCGCTCGTAATCAGAGGTATCGGTAACACGTCTTGATAGTAAATGTTTTCCACTGCCGTCTGTGTAGGTGAAAGGTAAAAAATTGCTGATTCTGACGGCTGTGCTTCTCTAAAAAATTCTTTGTTTAACGCAGCCATTGTGATATCAGATTCCTTTTGTTCCTTTTAGTCGATTCTCTGTTCACTTTAGTCGCCTTCCGTTTTGCTTTACCTGTTTTTGGTTTCTTCAGGTGTGACCGTGAAGTGTGTACGCGTCGTCGCTTTCTGATAGACTGACGACGATGTGGGGTTCGTTTCCTTTTCATCTCGGATTTGGCTTGTTCCACGACTTGTTGAGCTGAAGAGACCATGTTTACGTTAACCTCTCTGCCAGGTAAGGATTTTTCTCCCTCCCTATCGATTTTGTCTATTGGAATCTTGAGTTCGTTTGAATTCTGTGACAATCTTCCACCGAATTGCTTCACGTTACGTTTTGTGTTTTCCGTATAAGCATTTTCCTTTCCGCGTGCCACCTCCTGATAATATTTTATCCATTTCCCCACGTTGGGAACGTACATCTTTGTAATATTCATGATAGAAAAGGATATTGCTTAAAATGAAGTGTAATCGTTGCTTGATCTTTCAAGAATGAAGCCAGATCACCTTTTCCTGTCTTTATATAAAATTGTATGCCTCTCACTTCCGACTTTTTCACAGGTACGTAGTATGGAACGTCGAACGATTGGGACCAGTTGGCTATCCTGATTGTTCTGATGGGACGGAGAAGAGTTTCCTTTTCACCGTCGACGATGCTTTCGTCACACACATCACTGTGTACGTATACGTTCTGTGTCGTCTTTGTTCCACTCGTTGTTAGTGTTATGTCCATTATGCCAGCTTCCAAGTTCCGTGTAGATTTAGTGGTGTTTGGAAATGGACACCGAAATGGTAAGGTTTGTTCTTCGGAAAGTATTTCTCACTTCCGTCACTGTGAATGACCGCGTAATGTGACATCTTAGGTTTTGGTTACGTCACTGATGTCCTTCTCTGCTATCCACTGGTTATATTTAGACGGCCACCCTTCAAATTTGACGAACCATTCGATCCGTCCTGCTCTCTTACGTTTTTTAAATTTTTTCTTCTATATACCACAAGACATTTTCGTCCTTGTCTACTCTCTGTAGTTCGGACTGATAAAAATTCCCCGTGATCGACTCGTTGAAAAAGTCGATCAATTGGTACTGCGGTATGCCTTGGCGTAAGAACCTTTTCTTGACCTTAAAGATTTCTGAAGACCATTGCTGTTGATAGGCTCTTGTAAACGGCTGCTTTAAGTGTGAGATTCTTACGAGACTTCCTATCTTAAAACTAAATTTTGGCTTCTTTGATACAGTGGTTTTCTTTTTGGGATGTTTCGTGTGTTTATTTCTGAGGTATATGTAGGCAAACAGATCGGCTTCGTTTGTTTTGTTTACGTCTTTGGGGGGGGGGGGGGGAAATTTTGTGGGGGGGGGGGGGTTTAACGATCTATGAGGTGTGGTGTTGTATCTCTTGACGAAATCTTGTATCTTGTCTGCATAAACATAAGTTCTGTACTTTGTGAAATATCTATACATCATGGTCTTTAACGTCCTTTTGACTCGCTCGACCATGGCGGCCTTCTTTTCGTTTCGACTAGCGGCCTTCTTTTCGTTTCGACTAGTAGAGTATTTAATGTCATTGTCTTTACAATATTGTCTCATCAGGTTCCCCGTAAATTCTTTGCCAGCGTCCGTAAAAAGACGTTTTGTTTTTTTTGTGCTACCGGTTATCTTTTTAAATGCATCTGACACTTCTTTCGTCGTTTTGGTCTTTATAGGTTGCACCCATAAGAAACGGCTGAATACATCTATGACTACAAGGAGGAACCTGACACCATCATTTTGTTTGGAGATGTTCGATACGTCTGCAAGATCGGCTTGAAATTCTTCGTAGGGGCCAGAGACTTCCACTCGTGCTCTCTTTAATGAACGCTTGACTGGTTTTTGTAAGCTATAATAGTCCAGACTCTGTATATATCTTCTAATCTTATATAGACCAGGTGAAGTGATTCCGCGATATTTTAGTACTTGTTGGATTTTAGTGGGACTCAGAAATGCACCTCCGTTATTGAAATTGTAATATACTTCATCTACGAGTCGCTTCTCTTCCTTGGTCAACATAATGATAATGAGACGAAAGTTTATGCATACAAACTTTTATTACAAATATTTTTTTTTACAAATAAAATGTATTTTACAACGTTTTATGAAACCAGTCTTCTACACGATTCATAGACATAACCATTTCTGATATTTTATTTCGCCATGTCTCTGTTTTGAGTTCGTTAACTCTCCATTCAGCATTACACAGTTGTGCTATGAAAGCGTTTCTAACACTTTTCTGAACTTTAAAACGAACAGTCTCTCGAATAAAGTCACGAATCACTCCGATGTCATCTACATGAATAAAGGCATTTTCAATGTTACATTGTCTTTCACTCATTATTTCCCGGATACGATTTGCAAACGTCAGTTTTAATAAGTTGTCCATTATGACGACATCTTCTGATGACTCCATATCTGCTTAACATTTATACTTGAATTTGATGACTATGCTTAAACACAGTGTTTGTCATTACATTTCACTGTAAAAAAATTATGCTCCCAATATTTAATTGTTTCTCCACACTTGTAACAAGTAACGTAATCAACTACACCTTCATAAAAAAATCCGTAGCGGGTCAGCAGATATGGAGTTTGACGAAGTTTACAGCTCCATTCATAAAACGATATCAGTCGATCGACACAACTCGTCATATGATGATGAACTGGGTGAGTGTCCATCTGTAAGTGGAATGAATAAACGCGTTACTGATATTCTCCACATGGTGTTACTTCGGAATAAAACCATTACAGCCAAGTGTCTTTCGGATGCTCTACCAATATGTGTTTCACTAGTCGTTTCTCACCTCTGTCAGAGTAGTTTTCATAATGACACACACAGATGGGACAAATGTAACTACGACGTCTCTTGTAGTCTTCATTGACGATTACGGAAAGTTCATCACCATCAACGTTTATTTCCTCATAGTCATCACCCATATTTATACGTCTACTATCTACAACGGCTCACAGTCAAATGAATAGGTATGCCTGAACTTCACCGTTTTCCTTCACATATTTCTTTATCTTTTTGCTATAACTTTTACGTAGTTTCCGTCCCTCAGACGTTCGTCTCGCATCAGACGTTGTAATGTATCTAAAGGTATACAAGATTGTATGGTGAACTTACGCCAAGTATTTTCCACTTCCAAATGATAAGTATAGGTTAATGCTTCGTCAAAATGTAAGTCTATAACAACATTCATGTTCATGTTGACTAGCTCGACGATTCTCACAACCTAAACATACGAATAGTTCCGTTATTTTTGATTTTAAAACGTATGCATAAGAGAGGCACAGCAGATTTGTTACTTTTCTTCGATAGGCCTTTTCTTTTTGAATGAAATAATTCTGCAATCTTTTAGGAAACAAATCTGTGTTTAATTCCATTATGGTATGGTGGTGAGATGGTCTGGTATTTAAATCACAAATATCATCTGTTGAAACAGGCAGTCTTTTGACCACCTTATGTGTTCCGTTTTGATATCATCGAAATAGTTCCAATTTTTTAAAGTGACTCCACACATGAAACACGAAACACGATCTTCTATTCCTATATAGAAAAACCCATTACTTGCCAGTTGATATGGAGAATGATGGTGATGTTTTGGTCAATTAGCAAACGTATCTGCACGGTCACAACATTTGGTTAAGGATGGATGACATGGACGTATGATAGGTAATGAATGACTTACTATACAGCTGTCTGTGACGTTGTCCATGTAATTTTTCTACAAATGCACAGATACACCACAAACTTTCTGATAAAGTCAAAAATTTCTTTAAAAATTCTCCCGATAGTCTCGTTCTCTTTCCCTCTTCAATCAAACAAATTCTAAGCTCACCTTTAAGTTTTCTGATGACGACTTCCTGTGTAAGACTGAGTCGACAAACTACTCTGTTGGTTGAAATGTCTGTTATACTGATGTCTTCTTTCTTGATCTGATCGATGTGAGCTGGAGCCATTGAAATGAAGCACGTTAACAAACGCTCTTTTTATATATGATCACGTACTGGAGCAATACAACGTATGATTTGTCCACTGGGACTCATTAACTGGACCTATTGTCTTTGACATGGACTTTCCTTAGCCTGGACCGTTTCATACTTCTTTGATTTAACATTAGCCTGTACCTAGACTGGACTGTTTATTTACATGGACTTTCCTTAGCCTGGACCTTTCCCCCTTGCTTTAACATTAGCCTGGACCTAGACTGGACCGTTTATTAACATGGACTTTTAACATTAGCCTGGACCTAGACTGGACTGTTTATTCACATGGACTTTTAACATTAGCCTGGAACTAGACTGGACTGTTTATTAACATGGACTTTTAACATTAGCCTGGAACTAGACTGCACTGTTTATTAACATGGACTTTTAACATTAGCCTGGACCTAGACTGGACTGTTTATTAACATGGACTTTCCTTAGCCTGGACCTACCCCCTTCCCTTGCTTTAACATTAGCCTGGACATAGACTGGACTGACTGGACTGACTGGACCGACAATACCCCTAAAATACTACTACTTATATGTTTTTCGGTACAATGATTCCGGTGTCCATTTTGGGCAAATCTGTAATGTAGTTTAGGTAGTCTAGGTCAGGGTTAGATCTTACACATTTAGTCTTCCAAGTTTGTGAAACAGATTATTTAAAGCAACACATATTCTCATGGTCCCAAAAGGGATCGAATGACCTTTTATTTCTGTTACGACATAGTTAAACACTATTAAGAAAACTTTAAAATATATCCTGATAAAAGTGTGTCCATGTTAAATGTTAAAAACATCGGACTTACACCATCGTAACAGAATCCATGTGTAGGTTTACCCGTCAGTACGCCAAATCAACTAATGAGGTTAGTTCACGGTTTATAGGTATTTTGTTTATGTTACCCAGTGCAATGTGTAACACAACACGAGTGACAAGGGTTGATGGCTGGTTAAAAGTTTATTCTGGTAACATCAAGTATTAGAATCGGTCTCTATCGTTGGGCTCGCTCTCAGTCGTCTCCGAGTTGTCTCTACCTGTACTATTCTAGCCCATCTCTAGTCGTCCCTAGCCCTTCTGGACTCTTCTCTAGCTGTTCCTTGCTCTTCTCTCTCCCCTTATCCCCCCACTAGGTTATATTTAACCTCGATTAAAATATATTGTATAGTAATCTGGATTAATATTCCCGATATACGTAATATTTACACAAGTTGCCAGAGCTATTCCCGATATACGAAATCAAGGACTGTCAAGGGTTCATAAGCCTCACACAGTTGGTCAGTTGAGACTTGATCCCGTGGTTATCAATTACGCAACGTCGTAACACCAACTTCAAAAGGTTCATAAACCTTACAGATTGTCAGTCAAGGGTCGATAAGCCCCACTTGAAGTGTTGTCCGAGATATTTCCGAGGTAATTAATTCTATACCTGATCTACGTAATCAGTTACACAACGTCGTAAATTGACTGTGATACTTTCGTCCCCTTCTTCCATAAAAAAATGATTATATAATCAAAGTTCTTTCAAGTAGGAATTAAATATTCTACCAACCCGTTTTTTGTTCATATACTCAATGCTATATATTAAATGCTTCCTAGCATCTTACTTCTTCTTTGACATTTCATTAACATCTTATACTGTCCCCTAAGTGGCAATAGGATGTCTTGTCAAGTTCTATTTCCAAGGTCCACAAGAGTATAGAAATATATACAAATCATACATTATCCTGAGAGAGAAAACAGCTTCTAATTATCACCACATAACTGATACTCAACATGTCATATAAGATACGTTACGTCTGACAGAACCAATCTAAGACATGCATTTTTGTATACATAAATAATAACATCAGAGAAATGCCTGAACAGTTGAAACGATAATTTCTAGTGTCATATATGTTTGTTTTTAATGTTCAATTATTTACACACGACACAATAGTCTCTTGTATTCACTCTGGTCGGGGAAATGGGGTTTTCAGGTCCTCTTCCGTATCATTAAACCTATTCCCGATGGCGTGTACCCTAGTCTTACACACGTACATGTATATGTGCATAACACATATAGCAGTCACTTGTTGGAATAGTATAATTTACTACTTCCGATCACGCACTACTAATTCCCATCAGAAAAAAAAATCCACTTCTGATGTCTGCAGATGGAATGTTCGTACAACTTTCGACTAATTTCGTTGAAAGTACTCTATGTATCTCTTTAACTTCAAGTGGTTTCAACACTTAATTGTCTCTTTGTCTCGTTGATCAGTGACATAGATTGTCCTTGATCTGATTGGTTGGTGTAGAGGAAATTTCTCTAAAGATGTTCTCCCACCCTCAGCCGACACCATTTCGTTGCTCAGCAAAGTGATTAGTTTACCTGACCTTTTTCATTCTCACATGAATTAACATTTGATGCGTTCAGTTCTTCATATATTATACAAAATTTATACATTTTTTGTTTCTTGAAATTAAGAATGACAATTGCTCCTCAAAATTTTATTTTAAAGAATTATCATTACTTTTTTTTATCATTCAATCTAATTACACTCCTATATTTACTGCTTTTAGTATGCCGTTATTGATCAAGAGATTGAATCTCATGTGACGTATCATGAGTTAGTACATGAGAGTCCTTTCTTTTAACTCAATTAACTTGATTGAAATGTTACATACGAAATATTATGACTTTAAATTTATCAACTGACATATCATCTGAACTATCTTCACTTCTCAGGTCATTTAGGGTAGCATCTTGCTCCATATCGCTACTTGAACTATCCTGTTCTTGCGACTCTAGTCTAGATTTTCTATCTCTTAAACGTTTGGATAGCTCCATTAAGGGAATATCATCCTCATCTGATGAATTATCCCTTTCCTGACGGAATCTCTTCGTTATTCTGTCAAGGAATGGCAACTCAGCATCATCTGTACTTGCCTCTGAATCAGAACTATCTTCTGGTTGTACTACAAAATGCGTTACCTAATTGGACGGTTGGAAGTACCCTTTCTCAACTGGAATGTTTTGTTAGTACTATTGACAATGAAAATGGGCACTTTAAGGTTGTTTTTGAGTTTAGCTATGGAGCTGGATACCATTAATCCAGGTTCTTGAGCAATTTCACCCATATCAATAGCAGATATTTCACATAACCCAGTATTTTCTAAGCCTGCACTCTGTTTAAATTTCCCCATGCACACTGGCGCTGTTTGGGGCTTTATAATGGTTTTTGATGTGAATCTTACAACAGAAGCTACATGAATGTAATTTTCAAGCGAAACATAAATTTCTTTTACCCTCAAACATCCTAAATCATAGTTAAACCTGACATCGTTTTTCACTAACCAATCTTGGCCTAAAATAATGTATAGACAACACTCCACCTTGCCTATAGTAAACTTTATGTTTACAAGTCCATCTATGTAAATACTTTTACCATAAACAGATTGCAAACTAATTGTTTTCTTACTCAATTTCGGTTTTTGTTTCACAGTTCTATAAATCCTCCTTTGCATTAATGACACTTCCGCTCCGGAATCTACGAGTGCCCTTAGCCTGTGGTTTTGAATTTCAATTCTACACGAATTGGGGTACCTGCTAGTTCGATCTTATAGTGGTTTTTGTTGTTGTTTTGTTTATCTCCCTTATTTCTAGGTTTACTTTTCCTTTTGTTCATTGATTTACTATTTCTCTTCTCTGTTGGCATCTTAGTTTTTATTCCACTCCCTCTATCTGCCAACTTATAAAAGGAGTGTTTTCGTTTCCCTGTATGTTTTTCTCCCTACAGTTTTTCTTAAGGTGTCCCGCCTTTTTACATTGCCAACATACAGTGTTTTGACAATTCTTTTTAACATGTCCCTGTTTCTCACATCCCCAACACCTAACCCTTGTATAATCTCTCCTGTCATAAGCATTTGTTTTTTGTCTATTTAATCGTGTTTCATTGTTAATAGCAAGATTTTGTTCATGTTGATAGCATAATGTTTTAACCCATCAATAAATAACCCTATCAATTGCCTCTCTATAACTTGTCCTCCTGAATCATATTGCCCTATTAAAGCTTGGGCTGCTACTAGAAATCTCTCTGCATAAACTTGCACATTTTCATCTGCGTTTTGTCTAACATTTCTTAATGATACCCAAACGTGATACGGGTCTGTTATTTCATCAAATCTAGATGTTAATTCCTTCTTTAATAAGTTCCAATTCGTAGTTTTATTGACATTTAAGTATCTATGTATAAAGTTACTAGTTGTTCCTGTACTGGTGTGAAGTGCTACCAGGTTTAATTTATCTTTTGCTAGGTTAACTGAATTTGCATATTTTTCTATATCTTTAATCAACGTTTTGATAAGCTCTTGTTTCCCTGAGAATGGTTTAATTATTTAAGTGACATTTTGTACTCCTACCATAGAACATAAGCTCGAAAGTTGTAAATTAATTTCTTGAAAAACAGAACTTGCATCAATTACCATACTATGTCTCTGCTCCGGCCTTGTTTGTAGTGTGGGCGTGCCCGTCATGTTTAAGCTTTCTTCTCTTTCACCAAATGGACTTCTTCTTCTGTACTTTCTTCTGAATTTGCCATTCGGATGTATAGTGGTTAGATTCAGGTCGTTTTCATCTTGAAGTCCCGTTCTTAATTGGAAGCGTGCCCTAATGTTTTGTTCCCTCATAACACATGTGATAGCTTCCTTTTGGGTTGTTTTTGTTGCTGCGTTGTGTCTCGTTCGAATCCTTGGTCACAGGTAAATTGACTGTAATACAAATGTTACCACATCAATTCACATTTACCATCTTGCTAACCACAGACAAAATCCCTATTCAAAGACATTTCCAGTCCCGCTTACCAACCAAGAAGCTATTAATCCTAGGGTGTATCTTGGAACGGGAAAGGTGAATAGTATGAAGTCAAAATTGAAATACAATCTATATTGTCACAACACCAATACAGTTAAGAAACTAGGTCTCGGTTCAAAGGAGAGAGTAATGAAAATGGCCAATAATGAACGCTAAATATTAACTACTGAGATAATTAATGTTTAAATGATACACTAAAAGATACATATTTGATTTGAAGGAAAAGGAACGTCGGAGCAGGTGAGAATGGTAAAGGGACAGGTTTTCGAGAAGGAATGGCAGGTGAACGATGGGTTAGTCACGGGAAAGGGGTGGAAAGCCGAGGAGGGAGCGATCGATAATTATGAAAGTTTGGAAACTACCCATAGTGTAGGTTACGTATACCCTCCCATAGTGTAGGTTACGTATACCCTCCCATAGCGTAGGTTTCGTATACCCTCCCATAGTGTAGGTTACGTATACCCTCCAACAGTGTAAGTTACGTATACCCTCCCATAGTGTAGGTTACGTATACCCTCCCATAGTGTGGGTTTCGTATACCCTCCCATAGTGTAGGTTACGTATAACTTCCCATAACGTAGGTTACGTATACCCTCCCATAGTGTGGGTTACGTATACCTTCCCATAGTGTAGGTTACGTATACCCTCCCATAGTGTAGGTTTCGTATACCCTCCCATAGTGTAGGTTCCGTATACCCTCCCATAGCGTAGGTAACGTATACCCTCCCATAGTGTGGGTTACGTATACCTTCCCATAGTGTAGGTTACGTATACCCTCCCATAGTGTAGGTTTCGTATCCCCTCCCATAGCGTAGGTAACGTATCCCCTCCCATAGCGTAGGTTACGTATACCCTCCCATAGTGTAGGTTTCGTATCCCCTCCCATAGCGTAGGTAACGTATCCCCTCCCATAGTGTGGGTTACGTATGCCCTCCCATAGTGTAGGTTACGTATACCCTCCCATAGCGTAGGTAACGTATACCCTCCCATAGCGTAGGTTACGTATACCCTCCCATTTTGACGAAGCATTAACCTATACTAATCAGTTGGAAGTGGAAACTTCTTAGCGTAAGTTCACCATAAAGCTAAAAAAAAAATGGAATGACTATAATTCAGTATGTCTATAGCTATTTGAAGCTGGTATGTTATAATTGAATTTCTTTATTTATGTGTTCTATTGGAGGTTGTCACCTGAATTTCTTTGTAATTGGTGAATGTCTTCAGGCTGTATATAGATATGTGTCGTTCTACCAGAGTGCTCAGTGTCTAGCTCTCATACTGGTAACATCGTGTGATATTGTGTAATTGGTGAGTGTTTTCAGGCTGTATATTGATATGTGTCGTTCTACCAGAGTGCTCAGTGTCTAGCTCTCATACTGGTAACATCGTGTGATATTTTGTAATTGGTGAATGTCTTCAGGCTGTATTTTGATATGTGTCGTTCTAGAAGAGTGTAACATCGTGTGACATTGTGTAATTGGTGAGTGTTTTCAGGCTGTATATAGATATGTATCATTCTACCAGGGTGGTCGGTGTCTAGTTCTCATACTGATAACATTGTGAGATATTTTGTTATCGGTGAATGTCTTCAGGCTGTATATTTAAAATTTAAATATCAGGACTACGTTTCTCCAAAAAATGAAAATTAACCCATCATTGCCTGATCTACAAAGTTTAAGATTATTATTGACATCTAATGACCCACAGCTTTTGCAGGAAATAAGCCTCTTTATTAAAAAGTCATTTGAACTGAGGAAGGCAGGCTTGCATAATGCATAAGTATGTAGTTTTTGCTTTCCATTATATTGGATCAATGTTTGTTTGATGTTTGCAGCTCGATCCTTGTTAATTGGATGTAAAATGCAATAGGTTGATTGATTGATTGTATATTGATATGTGTCGTTCTACCAGAGTGCTCAGTGTCTAGCTCTCATACTGGTAACATCGTGTGATATTTTGTAATTGGTGAATGTCTTCAGGCTGTATTTTGATATGTGTCGTTCTAGAAGAGTGTAACATCGTGTGATATTTTGTAATTGGTGAGTGTTTTCAGGCTGTATATAGATATGTATCATTCTACCAGGGTGGTCAGTGTCTAGTTCTCATACTGGTAACATTGTGAGATATTTTGTTTTTGGTGAACGTCTTCAGGCTGTATTTTGAAATGTTTCGTTCTACCAGAGTGGTCAGTGTCTACTTCTCATACTGGTAAAATCGTGTGAGGTTGTGTGATTTTTTAAAATTGGTTTTCATTTAAAAAATAAGTACATTTTCTTATTAACAAGCTCTACTAGAGGTTGTCACCTCAGTTTCATATTTTTGTTAAATAACTTATCTACCACTAGTATATGTTCTATGAAGAGAATCCATGTAAACATACTGCGTACAGTAGAATAAAACGTTAATAGCTTGGAGTTCTATGGAAGGACAGTTATCACGTAACGCCTAGAGTGTGTTTTCAGGGTTTGACCTTCACCTCTGATCTATACACAGGGTTTTGACCTTCACATTTGACCTATACATAGGGTTTGACCTTCACCTCTGACCTATACATAGGGTTTGACCTTCACGTCTGACCTATACACAGATCTGCCAACTCAGGAGATGAAACTACAAAGTATCAGACAATATTCACTGACTAACACTGTAAGGAATTTTATATAGCGTCCCTAAATAATATATGTAATTTAATTTGATAACGGACATCAAAAAATAACAACACTGAATATCTGCTGTACAGAGCGTCAACATTCCCAATAAACTTAACGTTACGTTATGTCTGAAAATTCAGAACAGTAACCTGGTGGTGCTGGGCGTACTGGAGATATTCCATAGACAAAATTTAAAGGTTTCCTGTTGAATATTCTAATGACGACACGCGCGCTTGACAACATGGCTGCGCGCCATTTCGAATGAGCTATTTAACGCAATGAACTGAATGGAAAGCCACGTTCTGAATGGTCAATACCAAAATCAATATATTCACACTGTGACAAATATCACTTTTGATATTTGTCACAGTGTGAAAGATATCAGTTTATCAAGTTGATAGAATTCGATATATGACTGGCAAAACGAAATAAAAACCACCTTCGACCTCTGTTAATGACCAATTGTAGATAACACAAAAACGCACAAATTCATCTCCACCGCTATTAGTGACTAGCCATGTAGCCCCCAATGGTCTTTATCAAAACAAGCAATACAAACTTACTTATACTTCTACTTCTAAATGGTACTGACCAACTTCAACAATTTGATTATAAAATGTCAGACGAGGAGTGAAACATGGAAAGAGATTGTTTTTAAAAGATACGAGATGGTCTAATTTGCGTTTGAAAAGTGACGGTAGATGGCTGATTTAAATAATTCCGTTGTGGGGCTCGAAATAATGTCAGGCGGGAGTTTATTCCACTCGGGTATAGTTCGAGGGAAGAATGATGCCTTTCTGGCCTGGGTTTTTGAGTGGGGAATTTGATACGAAAACTGGTGGTTTGTTCGGGATTTTCTAACTGTAGGGATTAATCAGTCTGATTTTACGATAGCGACTTTCTGGTTTACAATGTTATGAAGCATGATCAGACGAGCATCTCTACGTCTATCTGCTAGAGGGCGCAGCTTTAGGTGGTCCAAAATTTCTGACACACTGGAGGTACGATGGTTGTACCTGTGCTCATTGAGCACATAGCGCGCTGCCCTTCGCTGGACCATTTCCAACTTGTCAATATTTGTTTGGGTGTGAGGGCCCATACTGTACAGGAATACTCAAGTGATGGTCGAACTAATGATTTGCATGCCTGTACTTTGGCTGATGTTGAGCCAATTTTAAGATTTCGTCTTAAAAAGCCTATCGTAGAATTTGCTTTTGGGCAGATAGTATTTATATGTGAACCCATTTAAGGTCAGATGATAGTGTTACACCCAGATACTTGGCCTGACTAAGATGTTCCAGTATGTGTCCATGTAAAGTATAATTATGGACTGTTGGAGTTTTGTTTTTAGTCACCGACAACACATTGCATTTGTTTGGGTGGAAGATCATTTTCCATGTATTTTCCCAGAGCGCTAGTTTGTCAAGATCTTTTTGAAGTGTTTCAGCATCACTGTTTGACTTGATAACTAGATATGCAATAGTGTCGTCTGCAAATAAGCGGATTTTAGGTGATAGGTGAAGACATGTTTTTCCCTATTTGCTGCTTTAACAGGGTCTAGTTCAGAGGGTCAAAATTGAGCATGTACCGCTTTATCACAACCTAGTTCGTACGTCGTCTCAAAGCGGTTCACAAATTATTATCTGTTGTTATATGGCCATTGCAACCAGCCATCTTTCTCAACTCCCTGGGGAGCATACAGCCGGTGCTGCCATTTCGGCGCTCACAGCTAGCATTCTACAATTTCAGGACTGCCCAACCACGTACTCATTTACAGTTGAGTAGACAGGAACAAGCGTATACAAGTATCTTGCTCAAAGATACAACACAGTGCCGTGCCGTGCCGTGACTCGAACCCGAAACCCTTCGGTCACGAGCCCGGCGTCCTACCACTAGACTACCGTGTCTCCTAATTAGTTTTAAGCATTTACAACGATGGCAAGGGAATTTGACGATGTCAAAATGAAATTCCAAATTCCAGGTCAAAGCACATCCCGAGTTAAAATGTATACGTTAGCATCAAGGTGTTACCTTTTTAGAACATGTTCATTTTCCGACATGACAGGCTCCCACCATATGCAAACAAATTATCTGTGTCATGCTGAAACTGAAATTCACCAACTAAATGCCTTAATATAAATTAGTTCAAAAAAGACTGCACGCCATTTTGAACGAGTTAGTCACGTTCTGATTGATGTCGAAATCTTTTTGAACCCTACAGTCAAGGGGAAGCAACCTTAACAAAAACCTATTCTTTACGTATTTTATAGTCGAGGGGAAAACGTAAAAGTTATGTTATACAACCCTTACAGACGTCCTGAGGACAACAGGTGTACTCCCTGTAACTGTAACCCTCTAGGTAAGACAACAGATGTACTCCATGTAACTGTAACCCTCTAGGTAAGACAACAGGTGTACTCCCTGTAACTGTAACCCTCTAGGTAAGACAACTGGTGTACTCCCTGTAACTGTAACCCTCTACTCCCTGTAACTGTAACCCTCTATGTAAGACAACAGGTGTATTCACTGTAACTGTAACCCTCTATGTAAGACAACAGGTGTACTCCCTGTAACTGTAACCCTCTAGGTAAGACAATAGGTGTACTCCCTGTAACTGTAACCCTCTAGGTAAGACAACAGGTGTGCTCCCTGTAACTGTAACATTTCACAGTCAATGGGAAGCAACCCAAGCAAAAACGTATTCTTTACGTAGAAGTTCTATTATTTCACAGTCGAGGGGAAGCAACCTAGACAAGTATTCCACGCCAACAACTGTAACTAAGCATTAGACACTGTCTATTCCACCATGCCTATAGCTTCCCTAAACCATTTCTGTAAAGAAAAATCAAACCTTGCGGGACTTTGATGATAAATAATAAAGATAAAATAAACAAAATATAACCATCAATTAATGTTTGACATGGAATTGACCAATTTAAAGCATATATCTAAATTATATTAGAATGTATTTTAATTTTATCCCACATATTGTGCAGGGGTTTACAGAAATGTTCCTTTGTTTTATGCTACTGAAGTAGGAATACAGTCCTATATCACTGAAATGCCTTATAAAACAACACTAATTACATGTACTATACTAACCTAAATGAAGAACTTATAAAGAACAATTTAGAAACTTACATTATATCAACATTTCTTTACACTTAATCCAAATAATATGACTGATCGAATACTACACTATTAATTTAAGCATTACATAAAACCAACATACTAATAATTCAGTACGTAATACATTTAAATGATATAGAAACGTTTATGGTTGAAACCTCACCAAGTCCTCTAATTTTCTTCAATATAAACTTCCAAAGCTGGTTTTATACATGCACCTTCTTAGGCCTAAGTGCTGAGTGATGGTGGTAGAGGGTTAAATCATACAGTTGTTAGCTCTGACCAATAAGAATGTCTGTTGATGTCAGGTTACTCAAAGTACTCACATTCCGCACATTCTTACAAACAGGTAACGCACAAACATTAAGGTCCTTGCACCACATTTTTCATAACACAACTATACTACCACACAATCATTTAAGGTGCCTCAAACTAAGACCTTTCATATCATTTTTTCAAATCCATGCAAAGTCATACATAACATAAATAGATATTTCCCCGTTTTAGAAAGAACAAAATGGGACTTCGATAAAGATGTCAATATAAGATTTGAAAAATTTATAGCCATTTGAGCTTAGAGTAAAATATTAGTTCAGTCTTAATCCGTGTATAGCGAGGGAATCTCACACTAGCCTTCATTTGATATTACGTCCTTAAATGAATTTGACTGTCAGCTGGACGTTAAGCCATATAAAACCAACTTATTTGACTGTCAGCTGGACGTTAAGCCATATAAAACCAACTTATTTGACTGTCAGCTGGACGTTAAGCCATATAAAACCAACTTATTTGACTGTCAGCTGGACGTTAAGCCATATAAAACCAACTTATTTGACTGTCAGCTGGACGTTAAGCCATATAAAACCAACTTATTTGACTGTCAGCTGGACGTTAAGCCATATAAAACCAACTTATTTGACTGTCAGCTGGACGTTAAGCCATATAAAACCAACTTATTTGATATGTTATAAGTTTGGGAGGCTCTTCCAATCATATTTGCTTTCTTGGCGAGTTTTATAAATTTTAATATCAAATGAGAATGTCTCAGATATCCTGTTTATCAGTTTTACTGAAAACCACATTTTTTAAATTATCAATTTTAATCCCGTCTTTATCATACACCAGCGCAATGAATCATACATGTAATTCTAATTCCCTTACACAGTTATCGTTTCTCAAGTTTCTGATATTGAACATTTTGCAAAGTTCATTTAATCTAACCTCCCCTTGGATATTGTACATACATGTCATTGAACACCATCTCATATGTGATAATGAACATAATCTCCAATATGATATGGAACACCATCTCCAACGTGACATTGAACACTATCTCAAATGTGATATTGAACACCATCTCCAATATGACATTGAACACCATCTCCAATGTGACATTGAACACCAACTCCAATGTGATATTGAACACCATTTCCAATGTGACATTGAAAACCATTTCCAATGTGACATTGAAAACCATTTCCAATGTGACATTGAAAACCATCTCCAATGTGAAATTGAACACCATCTCCTATGCGACATTGAACACCATCTCCAATGTGATGATAAACACCAACTCCAATGTGATATTGAACACCATTTCAAAATGACATTGAACACCAATTCCAATGTGACATTGAACAGCATCTCCAATGAGACATTGAACACCGACTCCAATGTGATATTGATCACCAACTCCAATGTGATATTGAACACCATTTCAAATGTGACATTGAACACCAAATCCAATGTAACATTGAACACTATCTCCAATGTAACATTGAACACCATCCTAAACGTGACATTGAACACTATCTCAAATGTGATTTTGAACACCATCTCCAATATGACATTGAACACCATCTCCAATGTGACATTGAACACCAACTCCAATGTGATATTGAACACCATTTTAAATGTGACATTGAACACCATCTCCAATATGACATTGAACACCAAATCCAATGTGACATTGAACACCATTTCCAATGTGATATTGAACACCATTTCCAATGTGACATTGAACACCAACTCCAATGTGACATTAAACACCATATCCAATGCGTTATTGAACATAGTCTCCAATGTTATATTGAACACCATCTCCAATGTGATATTGAACACCATCTCCAATGTGACATTGAACACCATTTCCAATGTGACATTGAACACCAACTCCAATGTGACATAACACACCATTTCCAATGTGACATTGAACACCAAATACAATGTGACATTAAACACCATATCCAATGAGTTATTGAACATAGTCTCCAATGTGATATTGAACACTATCTCCAATGTGATATTAAACATAATCTCCAATGTGATATTGAACACCATTTCCAATGTGACATTTAACAACAACTCCAATGTGATATTGAACACCATTTTAAATGTGACATTGAACACCATCTCCAATATGACATTGAACACCATTTCCAATGTGACATTGAACACTATCTCCAATGTGACATTGAACACCATCTTCAATGTGACATTGAACACCATCTCCAACGTGACATTGAACACCATTTCCAATGTGACATTCAACACTATCTCCAATGTGACATTGAACACCATCTCCAATGTGACATTGAACACCAACTCCAATGTGATATTGAACACCATTTCCAATGTGACATTCAACACTATCTCCAATGTGACATTTAACACTATCTCCAACGTGACATTGAACACTATCTCAATTGTGATATTGAACACCACCTACAATGAGACATTGAAAACCATCTCCAATGCGACATTGAACACCATCTCCAATGCGACATTAAACACCATTATAAATGTGATATTGAACACGATTTCCATTCTGACATTCAACACAAACTCCAATGTGATATTGAACACTATTTCCAATTTGACATTGAACACTATATCCAATGTGACATTAAAAACCGTTTCCAATGCGACATTGAACACCGTCTTTAAAGTGATATTGAACATAATTTCCAATGTGTTATTGAACACTATCTCCAATTTGATATTGAACACCATCTCCAATGTGACATTGAACACCGTCTCCAATGTAAAATTAAACTCCATTTCAAATGTGATAATTTCCATCATCTCAAATGTGAAATTATACACCATCTTCAAAGCGAAAATGAACACCAACTTCAATGTGATAATAGACACTATATCCAATTTGATATTGAACACTATCTCCAATGTGATATTAAACACCATCTCCAATGTGATATTGAACACCATTTCTAATGTGATATTGAACAACATCTCCAATGTGACATTGAACACGATATCCAATGTGACAATGAACACCATTTCCAATGTGACATTGAACACCATCTCCAATGTGATATTGAAAACCATTTCCAATTTGACATTGAACAATATATCCAATGTGAAATTGAACACCATCCCCCATGTGACATTGAACACCATTTCCAATGCGACATTAAACACCATCTCCAATGTGATATTGAACACGATTTCCAATGTGACATTGAACATAGTCTCCAATGTGATATTGAACACCATCTACAATGTGATATTGAAAACCATCTCCAATGTGACATTGGACACCATCTCCCACGTGACATTGAACACTATCTCAATTGTGATATCGAACACCATCTACAATGTGATATTGAAAACCATCTCCAATGTGACATTGAACACCATTATAAATGTGATATTTAACACCATTCCATTCTGACATCCAACACCAACTCCAATGTCATATTGAACATAGTCAAACATTTGCCATTGAACACTATCTACAATATGCCATTGAACACTATCTCCAATGTGATATTGAACACCATCTCCAATGTGACATTGAACACCATCTACAATGTGAAATTGAACCCCATTTCCAATGTGACATTGAACACCAGCTCCGATGTGATATTGAACAAAGTCTCTAATATGACATTGAACAAAGTCTCTAATGTGACATTGAACATAGTCTCCAATGTGATAGCGAACACTATCTCCAATGTGATATTGAACACCATATCCAATGTGATATTGAACACCATTTCCAATGTGATATTAAACACCATTCCAATGCGACATCGAACACCATCTCCTATGTGATATTGAACACTATTTCCAATTTGACATTGAACACTATATCCAATGTGACATTAAAAACCGTTTCCAATGCGACATTGAACACCGTCTTTAAAGTGATATTGAACATAATTTCCAATGTGTTTTTGAACACTATCTCCAATTTGATATTGAACACCATTTCCAATGTGATATTGAACATTACTTCTCCAATTTGACATTGAACATAATATCCAGTGTTACTTTGAACACCATCTCCAATGTGACATTGAACACCATCTCAAATGTGATAATTTCCATCATCTCAAATGTGACATTACACATCATCTCCAATGCGACAATGAACAGCACCTTCAACGTGATAATAGACACTATCTCCAACGTGATATTGAACACCATCTCCAATGTGACATTGAACACCATCTCCAATCTGACATTGAACACCAACTCCAGTGTGATATTGAACACCATTTCCATTGTGACATTGAACACCAACTCCGATGTAATATTGAACATAGTCTCTTATATGACATTGAACATAGTCTCCAATGTGATATCGAACACTATCTCCAATTTGACATTAAACACCATTTCCAATGTGACATTAAACACAATCCCAAATGTGATAACACAATCTCAGATGTAAGGTGGAAAATTATCTTCAATGCGACATTGAACACAATCTCAATTTTATACTTAAATCTTATCTATATTTCAGTATTCAGAATTTGGCAGAAGAGGTCAGTAGTTAGCTACTACGACAAGGATGTAGTGTGTTTGATACGTTTGTAAGTAAAACCACGAACAACAGATATAAGCTTCTATTTTGAATTGCAATAAAAATAGAGTAACAATTAACAAATGTTGTATAGTTGACGTGGTAGCCGCATTGATACGAACCACTGCACATTGTGTCGTACCAATATTGTCACTTGATAGGTATGCAGTATGCATGGACACACGTAGTCGAGTTGGAGGCTGGCATAGACAACGTTAGGCGGGGATGTAATAGCTCTGACTGTTGGTAATCAAGACTGTGAAATACTTAACTAGAGTCTGACAAATTGGAGCATCAGTTAGATAAACTGGGAGTGCGGGATCGAGGTAAGTAGAAATATAGTAAGACCATACTTTGTTCTTCGTTACCTCTATTATATAAAATTTAACATACAGTAAAACTTGTTCATAAATATCGCACAAGAAGGCAAGAAAAGTCAGTCTTGATAGATAAATGGTCTTTGCGGGCATATGGTCCTTTAAGAGAGGTATACGTACCTGTAGTCATATTATACAAGCAGAAAACAATACAAGGTATATGAACATTATTGGCGCGTGGTCTTAAATATCAGACAGTCCTTATAATCAGGCGCTCCTTATAGCTAGATTATCTTATGGTCAGGCGGTCTCTATAGCTAGATTATCTTATGGTCAGGCAGTCTCTATAGCAAGATTTCCTAAAGCATTGGTCCCAACCCGCCGTACCTGCAAGTGCGTGCTGTCTACTTGCAAAAACGTGGGCAAAATTGGGGGATCCGCACGTCGTGAGTACCGCCTCAGTACGGATTTGGGAGCACGCAGACACGCCGTAGCACATTTAGTGCATGAGGAACTTTCGCTGCGTTCGGGATGCGGTCGGGCTACGGATTCACGCCAGTATGGGTGACGCGCGTGCCTTCTACAACAGCCAATGAGCTTACAACGCACTGACTCTGTGAGTCTTTTAAAAATTTTCCACGGTCACTTACTCTGCGGACGGCGCACTTAGCACGTGATACGTGCGTTGCCTGTGCTTATCCGGTACTTCCCCAGTTCTGCTGTCCAATGAGCACACAGAACTGACTTGGACCGTACGGAGTAACCATGTGCTCCGCACTTACAACGCACGTTGTGCGCTCTGATTTCTGGAGTATATATAAAAGCCGAGCCAACGGACGAGTGCCAACATTTCGTCTCCAAAATGCCTAATAAGAGGACACAGGCAGCGGATACGGCCAGAGAGGCCCAACAGAAACGGGCCGCGGAAGATGAGATGGCCAGAGAGGAAGGGGAAGAGGCGAGGAGGAGCGTTCTATATATCCCCCCAGACATTCGGCGGATAAACTCACGTTCATCGCACTTCCACACACTTACAACATGCGAGTGAGTAAGGACACCGTACGTGAGCAGCACGTGTAAGTACGGCCTCCGTACAATAATGTGGCAATCGCACGGAGATCGTACGTTGTAAGCAAGTTGTAAGCACGTACAACTCACTTACCACGTGTGCAACGTACGATGCACGCAATCGCACACGACCAGTCGTGGCGTGCGGGCCACGTACTTACACCTTGCGCAACCGTGCGAGTGACGTGCGTTGACGTACTCTCTCCCTGCTCTTGCCACTCTCTCCCCACGTTTTCAGAAAAACGTGGCGGCCGCGGCCTCCCAAACAAACGTACGGACTAAAAACAAGCACGGTGGGTTGTGACCGGGCCTTTAGTTAGCATCACTTATAGTCGGGCGGTCTATTTAGTTAGCGTTACTTATAGTCAGGCGGTCTATTTAGTTAGCGTTACTTATAGTCAGGCGGACTTTATAGAAAGATTTCCATATATTCAGGGGGTCATTATAGCTAGATTGTCTTATAGTCAGACGGTCTTGAAAGCAAGATCTACTTATAATCAGGCGGTCGTTATAGCTAGATTCATTTATAGTTAGGCGGTCTCTATAGATAGATTCACTTATAGTCGGACGGTCTCCCCAATAGCTAGATTCACTTATAGTTAGGCGGTCTCTAAAGCTAGATTCACTTATAATCAGGCGGTCTCTATAGCTAGATTGCCTTATAATCAGGCGGTCTTTATATCTAGATTGACTTATAGTTAGGTGGTCTCTATAGCTAGATTGTCTTATAGTTAGGCGGTCTCTATAGCTAGATTCACTTATAGTCAGACGGTCTCTTTAGCTAGATTCACTTATAGTCAGACGGTTTATATATCTAGATTAACTTATTATCAGGCGGTCACTTAAGCTGTATTGTCTTATAGTAGGCGGTCATTTTAGTTATATTAAGTTATAGTCAGGCGGTCTCTATAGCTAGATTCACTTATATTCAGATGGTCTCTATAGCTAGATTGACTTATAGTCAGACGGTCTCTATAGCTAGATTCACTTATAGTCAGATGGTCTCTATAGCTAGATTCACTAATAGTCAGACGGTCTCTATAGCAAGATTGACTTATAGTCAGGCGGTCTCTATAGCTAGATTCACTAATAGTCAGGCGGTCTCTATAGATAGATTCACTTATAGTTAGGCTGTCTCTATAGTTAGATTCACTTATAGTCAGATGGTCTCTATAGCTAGATTCACTTATAGTCAGATGGTCTCTATAGCTAGATTCACTAATAGTCAGACGGTCTCTATAGCAAGATTGACTTATATTTACGGTCTCTATAGCTATATTGGCTTATAATCAGGCGGTCTCTATAGCTAGATTCACTTATAGTCAGACGGTCTCTATAGATAGATTCACTTATAGTTAAGCGGTCTCTATAGCTAGATTCACTTATAGTTAGACGGTCTCTACAGCTAGATTCACTTATATTTAGGCGGTCTATATAGCTAGATTCACTTATAGTTAGGTGATCTCTATAGCTAGATTCACTTATAGTCAGGCGGTCTCTATAGCTAGATTGTCGTATAGTCAGGCGGTCTCTATAGCTAGATTCACTTATAGTCAGACGGTCTCTATAGCTAGATTCACTTGTAGTTAGGCGGTCTTTATAGCTAGATTCACTTATAGTTAGGTGGTCTCTATAACTAGATTCACTTATAGTCAGACGGTCTCTATAGCTAGATTCACTTATATTTACGGTCTCTATAGCTATATTGACTTATAATCAGGCGGTCTCTATAACTAGATTCACTTGTAGTTAGGCGGTCTTTATAGCTAGATTCACTTATAGTAAGGTGGTCTCTATAGCTAGATTCACTTATAGTCAGGCGGTCTCTATAGCTAGATTCACTTATAGTTAAGCGGTCTCTATAGCGAGATTGTCTTATAGTCAGGCGGTCTCTATAGCTAGATTCACTTATAGTTAGGTGGTCTCTATAGCTATATTGGCTTATAGTCATGCGGTCTCTATAGCTAGATTGACTTATAGTCAGACGGTCTCTATAGCTAGATTCACTTATAGTTAGGCGGTCTCTATAGCTAAATTGACTTATAGGCAGACGGTCTCTATAGCTAGATTCACTTATAGTTAGGAGGTCTATTTTGATAGATTCACTTATAGTAAGCTGGTCTCTATAGCTAGATTTCATTATAATCAGGCGGTCTCTACAGCTAGATTGCATTACAATCTGGCGGTCTCTATAGCTAGATTCACTTAACGTTAGGCGGTCTCTATAGCTAGATTCACTTATAGTCAGACGGTCTCTATAGCTAGATTCACTTATAGTCAGGTAGTCTCTATTGCTAGATTCACTTATAGTTAGGCGGTCTATATACCTAGATTGTCTTATAGTCAGGCGATCTCTATGACTAGATTTACTTAAAGTTAGGTGGTCTCTATAGCTATATTGGCTTATAATCAGACGGTCTCTATAGGTAGATTCACTTATAGTTAGCTCGATCGTCTCTATAGCTAGATTTCATTATAATCAGGCTGTCTCTACAGCTAGATTGCATTACAATCAGGCGGTCTCTAAAGCGAGATTCACTTATAGTTAGACGGTCTTTATAGCAAGATTGACGTATAATCGGGCGGTCTCTACAGCTAAATTGTATTGTAATCAGGCGATCTTTATAGCTAGATTGCCTTTTAGCTGGCGGTCTTTATAGTCAGGCGGTGTTTATATTTTCATGGTTCTAGGTTCACATTACGGCGGTTTCTGATGTACTTTCTGCATTGTCTATATTTTACAAATATTCTAATGGAAAATACATTGACCTTGCATGAAACCAACGGAATATGTAGACCTTTTTCTCGTGGTAAATATGCGTCACAGAACAACCATTCTTTAAGGCGCAGATTTAAAATATGAAATATTATGATTTTGTAACAGAGGTAACTACACATTAAATGGGACTCTGTTCCGTTTACTTTTAAAGGTGTTTATTCAGCAATGGACACGGTCTGAAAACACACACAGAGTAGTGGTAAATTACACAATAGTACTTAGCATGATTGGTTTGGGTTGGTTTAGTATTGTTTAACGTCCTTTCAACAGCTATGGTTATTTAAGGACAGCTTCCCCTGTGTGCAAGATGTATGCGTGTAGTGTATGAGTGTGTGTTTTTGGAGGCTGCGATATGTTCGTGTTTGTCTCCTTGTGACAGCGCGGAACTGATGCCGACTTTATAGTGCTACATGTACCTCACTGAAACATACTGCCGAAGACAACCAGCAAGCCGGTCACATTATACTGAGAACGGGCGAACCAGTCGTCCCACTCATAAATTGCTGAGCATGAATTACGTATAGAAACTAATCATAACATACAATCCTCTACACGTTTAACCAAATCCTTAACCTTAATATTTTTCAAACAAAAACAGACAATTATTGTTCACTGCATTTTAGCTCACGTTGTCTGAAGGACCAATGTGAGCTGATGTCGTACCGTGGCGTCCGTCGTCCTTCCGTCCGTTCGACCGTCAAATATTTTTTCAACTGACTTCTTCTGTCCATTGATTACAATTTCACCAGATTTGACTAGAACCATCTATAGATGGAGTCCAAAATTGTACAAATAAAGAGGCAGAAGGGCGAGGCCATAAATGATTAAATTTGCCATATTGCTTTAAACGACTTCTCCTCGATCAACCATATTTAGTTCGAAGAATTGTCAGGTGGTGGTGATTCAACATTGCACAAATGGGAGAGGCTGACCCTCCCACCAACCCTCCCCGAGAGGCTGAACCTCCCACCAACCCTCCTCGAGAGGCTGAACCTCCCACCAACCCTCATCGAGAGGCTGATCCTCCCACCAACCCTCCTCGAGAAGCTGAACCTCCCACCAACCCTCCTCGAGAGGCTGACCCTCCCACCAACCCTCCTCGAGAGGCTGACCCTCCCACCAACCCTCCTCGAGAAGCTGACCCTCCCACCAACCCTCCTTGAGTGGCTGAGGGTACATGATAAGTATTAAGCGTCTTTTCAAGTTTGTAGGTTTAAATCAAGTGATACCCTAGTAAAATATTAGACAACGAAACATCTGATACATTAATCAAGTAATACCCTTTACTCAGAACACCCCAAGCTCATTTAATCAAGATACATTCCTGACTTATCTTACCAAGTTACACATCTTACTCATAAAATTTTACTCGTGATAATCAAGTAAAAGCCCTAACTCAACAAAATCAGTTACAACCCTACTTTATTAAACCAGGTAAAACCTCTTATTCATTAAGACAATTAAAACCCCTAAGTCATTAAACAAAGGAACACACATAGCCTATTAAACCGGGTTACATCCTTAAATTATTAAAACTAGGTAGCAACTCCCACAGTTTAAACAAAATAACACATCTTTAAAAACCAATTAAAACCCTAAACTAATCAAACAACTATGGGTGTAACTGAACATCTTACTTTTTTAAAAACAAGTAAGAACCCTAATATAAGATAAATTAAATATTTTCCAAATATAGGCAAGGTATCATTTTTTTTTTGTTCTGGCTACATAAACCAATAATATATCACTGATATTTATCAATATGTATATACTTTTTTGAACTTGTTTGAACGTCACGATTGTTGTCACTTTGTAAATAATGTGATACACTTGTATTTATGTATTATCATTGTTTCAATGTTTGTATTTATTATGTATTATCATGCTCTTCAATTTGGAGGAAATAAAGATGATAATAAACCCAGTTACGCCTCTAATTCATTAAACCAATTAACCATA
>NW_018404847.1:0-139 GCF_002113885.1 Mizuhopecten yessoensis | reverse complement strand
ATCTTAACGTACATGTCAGGTGCTGCCACGGTCGTAGAGCCCTGGTTTCAGTCCCCTTGGCTCATGGCATAGGACAATACAGTGCTGCAAGGTATTTTACTCTTTGATTTGTTTTGTATATAACGCTATATTGTTTTAT
>NW_018404846.1:9372-9703 GCF_002113885.1 Mizuhopecten yessoensis | reverse complement strand
ATAACGGTCTGTAGTGTTCCTGGTTGTAACATACGATCCTATCGTTATTCTACTACAATCCTGCTTTACATAACGATGATATCACGGTCCGTAGTGTTCCTGGTTGTAACACTATTACACGATCCTATCGTTGTTCTACTACAATCCTGCTTTATATAACGATGATATCACGGTCTGTAGTGTTCCTGGTTGTAACACTATTACACGATCCTATCGTAATTCTACTACAATCCTGCTTTACATTACGATGATATAACGGTCTGTAGTGTTCCAGGTTGTAACATACGATCCTATCGTAATTCTACTACAATCCAGCTTTACATTACGATGG
>NW_018404846.1:4922-5239 GCF_002113885.1 Mizuhopecten yessoensis | reverse complement strand
ACAATCCGACTTTACATTACGATGATATAACGGTCTGTAGTGTTCATGGTTGTGACACTATTACACGTTCCTATCGTAATTCTACTACAATCCTGCTTTACATAACGATGATATCACGGTCTGTAGTGTTCCTGGTTTAACACTATTACAAGATCCTATCGTAATTCTACTACAAACCTGCTCTACATAACGATTATATAACGGTCTGTAGTGTTCCTGGTTGTAACACTATTACACGATCCTATCGTAGTTCTACTACAATCCGACTTTACATAACGATGATATAACGGCCTGTAGTGTTCATGGTTGTTACACTT
>NW_018404846.1:0-139 GCF_002113885.1 Mizuhopecten yessoensis | reverse complement strand
TAAATTACGATGATATCACGGTCTGTAGTGTTCCTGGTTGTAACATTATTACACGATCCTATCGTAATTCTACTACAATCCGGCCTTACATTATGATGATATAACGGTCTGTAGTGTTCCTGGTTGTAACATACGATCC
>NW_018404845.1:3789-3897 GCF_002113885.1 Mizuhopecten yessoensis | reverse complement strand
GAAGGAAGATTACATGCGAAATCACCAAATAGAAAAACCACGAAAGTTTTGTGATTTGTCAGTATTATTTTTTTCAACATTTCCCAGAAATGAGATAAAATCATTTTT
>NW_018404845.1:0-139 GCF_002113885.1 Mizuhopecten yessoensis | reverse complement strand
AAACACCATTTCGTGGGTACGAGTTCTTGGATTACGAGTGTCCCACTTTCACGGATAATAACTTTATGTCAAACTTGTAATTTGTTCGTGTACCTATAAATTCGTGAAGGAAGATTACATGCGAAATCACCAAATAGAA
>NW_018404844.1:4037-4194 GCF_002113885.1 Mizuhopecten yessoensis | reverse complement strand
TGTATCAGACAAGCGAAGCTGTCGCCTGTCTTTGGCCTGTCAGTCATGTTAAGAAAAAATATTTCACGTCGATAATTTAAAAATAAACACTTATCGTCACATGAGCGTATAACCTCGATCGATGTAGAGCAACGGAGGGTGTTATCGACAGGGGGTG
>NW_018404844.1:0-139 GCF_002113885.1 Mizuhopecten yessoensis | reverse complement strand
TATAGCATATGTGTATTTCAGACATTTGTAACGAATCCCTGTGATTGACTAGTGTGTAGGGATCATTCAGTGCGAATGTGACAGGAGAGCATGTTCCCTATATTCTATTTACAGCTACTGCACACGTATATCTGTATGT
>NW_018404843.1:4341-4533 GCF_002113885.1 Mizuhopecten yessoensis | reverse complement strand
CAGACTGTACACATACAGACTACACACATACAGACTACACACATATAGACTACATTCATACATACTTNCTACACACATACAGACTGCACACATACAGACTACACACATACAGACTATACACATACAGACTGCACACATACAGACTACACACATACAGACTACACACATAAAGACTACAAACATACAGACTAC
>NW_018404843.1:0-139 GCF_002113885.1 Mizuhopecten yessoensis | reverse complement strand
CAGACTACACACATACAGACTACACACATACAGACTACACACATATAGACTACATTCATACATACTTCACACATACAGACTACACACATACAGTCTGCACACATACAGACTACACACATACAGACTATACACATACAGA
>NW_018404842.1:4829-5350 GCF_002113885.1 Mizuhopecten yessoensis | reverse complement strand
CACAACGCACCAAAGATAGCGTGCGCACACCGTGCATACATCGTTTACACACTGTCCGCACATCGTCCACACATGGTGCGCACAACTGCACGATTTAACAATCGTTCGCCCCGTTGTGCGCTTCTCTCCGCACAACTGTGCGATTTGATATCATTTGTAGATCAAAATTACGGAATGACAAAAATACGGAAGGCTCGTATGCGATAATGTACACTGTGTATATATCTGTAATTTCTCATCACAATAATCAAGATTATACAATTTCACGATGCGTGTTACACAGTATTACAGCGACCGTTAGGCTGTCAAGAATGGGTTTGGCATCCAAGGTAACAGAACAGGTAAATTTACCTGACCAGTGCCTGACACACACAGCTGACTGTAATGAATAGTATTTGTTATTTGCATTTGTTTGCCTATAGCTCCCCTTCACCTGGATGTTCACACACTTCGGCGTTACCCGACGAGCTACGTAAGTGCCCCAGGCGAGGGGGAAACTGCGGTCCAGGTACATGTACAAG
>NW_018404842.1:0-139 GCF_002113885.1 Mizuhopecten yessoensis | reverse complement strand
CACACCAAATCACAGGAATCACCACCATTTACCACACCAAATCACTGGAATCACCACCATTTACCACATCAAATCACAGGAATCACCACCATTAACCAAACCAAATCACAGGAATCACCACCATATACCAAACCAAATC
>NW_018404841.1:5231-5551 GCF_002113885.1 Mizuhopecten yessoensis | reverse complement strand
CGATCTAGTATGTAACTACCACGGGGGACTGTAGCACGATCTAGTTTATAACTACCACGTGGGACTGTAGCACGATCTAGTATGCAACTACCATATTGGACTGTAGTACGATATAGTATGTAACTACCATATGAGACTGCTGTACGATATAGTATGTAACTACCATATGGGACCTTAGCACGATATAGTATGTAACTGCCACATGGGACTGTAGTATGATCTAGTATGTAACTACCACAGGGGCTGTAGTATGATCTAGTATGTAACTACCACAGGGACTGTATCACGGTCTAGTATGTAACTACCACAGGGACTGTAGC
>NW_018404841.1:2768-2985 GCF_002113885.1 Mizuhopecten yessoensis | reverse complement strand
ACGAGACCGTAGTACGATCTAGTATGTAACTACCACAGGGGACTGCAGTACGATCTAGTATGTAACTACTACAGGGGACTGTAGTACGATCTAGGATGTAACTACCACAGGGACTGTAGTACGATCTAGTATGTAACTACCACAGGGACCGTAGTACGATCTAGTATGTAACTACCACAGGGACCGTAGTACGATCTAGTATGTAACTACCACAGGG
>NW_018404841.1:2482-2730 GCF_002113885.1 Mizuhopecten yessoensis | reverse complement strand
GGGACCGTAGTACGATCTAGTATGTAACTACCACAGGGACCGTAGTACGATCTAGTATGTAACTACCACAGGGACCGTATTACGATCTAGTATGTAACTACCAAGAGGGACTGTGGCACGATCTATTATGTAACTACCACAGGGGACTGTAGTACGATCTAGTATGTAACTACCACAGGGACCGGAGTACGATCTAGTATGTAACTACCACAGGGGACTGTAGTACGATCTAGTAAGTAACTACCACG
>NW_018404841.1:902-1013 GCF_002113885.1 Mizuhopecten yessoensis | reverse complement strand
CGATCTAGTATGTAACTACCACGGGGGACTGTAGCACGATCTAGTATATAACTACCACAGGGGACTGTAGCACGATCTAGTATGTAACTACCACAGGACTGTAGTACGATC
>NW_018404841.1:0-139 GCF_002113885.1 Mizuhopecten yessoensis | reverse complement strand
ACTACCATATGGGACCTTAGCACGATATAGTATGTAACTACCACATGGGACTGTAGTATGATCTAGTATGTAACTACCACAGGGGCTGTAGTACGATCTAGTATGTAACTACCACAGGGACTGTATCACGGTCTAGTAT
>NW_018404840.1:296974-297270 GCF_002113885.1 Mizuhopecten yessoensis | reverse complement strand
CTGTGAGGATGTGTTCAATACGTCGTGCCATGTAAAACCATAAGGCGGGGAATGGCGTTTAGTATGCTCCCTATGAGGATGTGTTCAATACGTCGTGCCTTGTTAGACCATAAGGAGGGGATTGACTTTTATTATGCTCCCTGTGAGGATGTGTCCAATACGTCGTGCCTTGTAAGACCATAAGGAGGGGAATGGCGTTTAGTATGCTCCCTTTGAGGATGTGTTCAATACGTCGTGCCATCTAAGACCATAAGGAGGGGAATGGCGTTGATCATGCTCCCTGTGGGGATGTGTTT
>NW_018404840.1:292948-293275 GCF_002113885.1 Mizuhopecten yessoensis | reverse complement strand
ATGCTCTCTGTGAGAATGTGTTCAACACGTCGTGCCTTGTTAGACTTTAAGGAGGGGAATGACGGTTATTATGCTCCCTGTGAGGATGTGTTCAATACGTCGTGCCTTGTTAGACCATAAGGAGGGAAATGACGTTTATTATGCTTCCTGTGAGGATGTGTTCAATACGTCGAGCCTTGTTAGACCAGAAGGAGGGGAATGGCGTTTATTATGCTCCCTGTGAGGATGTGTTCAATACGTCGTGCCTTGTTNGTATGCTCCATGTGAGGATGTGTTCAATACGTCGTCCCTTGTTATATCTTCAGGAGGGGAATGGTGGTTAATATG
>NW_018404840.1:291431-292247 GCF_002113885.1 Mizuhopecten yessoensis | reverse complement strand
ACTTGTGCAAGGTGTGTTTTGACTACCACACTGGACTAGCGAAAGTTTTTTTTTTNTGCTCCATGTGAGGATGTGTTTAATACGTCGTGCCTTGTTAGACCTGAAGGAGGGGAATGGCGTTTATAATGCTCCCTGTGAGGATGTGTTTAATACGTCGTGCCTTGTTAGACCATAAAAAGGAAATGAGGTTTATTTTGCTCCCTGTGGGGATGTGTTAAATACGTCGTGCCTTGTTAGACCATAAAAAGGAAATGACGGTTATTTTGCTCCCTGTGGGGATGTGTTAAATACGTCGTGCCTTGTTAGACCATAAAAAGGAAATGACGGTTATTTTGCTCCCTGTGGGGATGTGTTAAATACGTCGTGCCTTGTTAGACCATAGGGAGGAGAATGGCGTTTATTATGCTCCCTGTGAGGATGTGTTCAATACGTCGTGCCTTGTTAGACCATAAAAAGGAAATGACGTTTATTTTGCTCCCTGTGGGGATGTGTTTAATACGTCGTGCCATGTTAGACCATAAGGAGGGGAATGACGTTTATTATGATCCATGTCAGGATGTGTTCAATACGTCGTACCTTGTTAAACCATAAGGAGGGGAATGACGTTTATTTTGCTCTCTGTGAGGATGTGTTCAATAAGTCGTGCCTTATTAGATCATAAATAGGGGAATGACGTTTATTATGCCCCCTGTGAGGATGCGTTCAATACGTCGTGCCTTGTTAGACCATAAGAAGGTAATGACGTTTATTATGCTCCCTGTGGAGATGTGTTCAATACGTCGTGCCTTGTTAGACCATAAGGATGTGAATGGCGTC
>NW_018404840.1:287763-288391 GCF_002113885.1 Mizuhopecten yessoensis | reverse complement strand
GACCAGAAGGAGGGGAATGACGTTTATAATGCTCCCTTTGAGGATGTGTTCAAAACGTCGTGCCTTGTAAGACCATAAGGAGGGAATGACGTTTATTATGCTCCCTGTGAGGATGAGTTCAATACGTCGTCCCTTGTTAGATCATCAGGAGGGGAATGGTAATTAATAAGCTCCCTTTGAGGATGTGTTCAATACGTCGTGCCTTGTAAGACCATAAGGAGGGAAATGACGTTGATTATGCTCCCTGTGAGGATGTGTTCAATACGTCGTGCCTTGTTAGACCAGAAGGAGGGGAATGGCGTTTATTATGCTCCCTGTGAGGATGGTTTCAATACGTCGTGCCTTGTAAGACCATAAGGAGGGAATGACGTTTAGTATGCTCCCTGTGAGGATGTGTTCAATACGTCGTGCCTTGTTAGACCATAAGGACGGAAACGACGTTTATTATGCTCCCTGTGAGGATGTGTTCAATACGTCGTGCCTTGTTAAACCATAGGGAGGGGAATGGCGTTTATTATGCTCCCTTTGAGGATGTGTTCAATAAGTCGTGCATTGTAAGACCATAAGGAGGAGAATGGCGTTTATTATGCTCCCTGTGAGGATGTGTTCAATACGTCGTGCCTTGTTA
>NW_018404840.1:274525-287263 GCF_002113885.1 Mizuhopecten yessoensis | reverse complement strand
CGTTTATTATGCTCCCTGTGAGGATGTGTTCAATACGTCGTGCCTTGTTAGACCAGAAGGAGGGGAATGGCGTTTATTATGCTGCCTGTGAGGATGGTTTCAATACGTCGTGCCTTGTTAGACCATAAGGAGGGAAATGACTCCTATTATGCTCCCTGTGAGGATGTGTTCAATACGTCGTCCCTTGTTAGATCATCAGGAGGGGAATGGTAATTAATAAGCTCCCTTTGAGGATGTGTTCAATACGTCGTGCCTTGTAAGACCATAAGGAGGGGAATGACGTTTATTATGCTCCCTGTGGGGATGTGTTCAATACGTCGTGCCTTGTTTGACCATAAGAAGGGAATGACGTTTATTATGCTCCCTGTGGGGATGTGTTCAATACGTCGTGCCTTGTTAGACCATAAGGAGGTAATGACGTTTATTATGCTCCTTGTGAGGATGTGTTCAATACGTCGTGCCTTGTTAGACCATAAGGAGGAGAATGACGTTGATAATGCTCCATGTGAGGATGTGTTCAATACGTCGTGCCTTGTAAGACCATCAGTAGGAGAATGACCTTTAGTATTCTCCCTGTGAGGATGTGTTCAATACGTCGTGCCTTGTTAGAACATAAGGAGGGAATGACGTGTATCATGCTCCCTGTGAGGATGTGTTCAATGCGTCGTGCCTTGTTAGACCATAAGGAAGGGATTGACGTTTAGTATGCTCCCTGTGAGTGTGTTCAATACCTCGTGCCTTTTTAGACCATAAGGAGATTAATGACGTTTATAATGCTCCCTTTGAGGATGTGTTCAATACGTCGTGCCTTGTTAGACCATAAGAAGGGAAATGACGTTTTTGATGCTCCCTGTGAGGATGTGTTCAATACGTCGTGCCTTGGAAGACCATCAGAAGGGGAATAACGTTTATTATGCTCCCTGTGAGGATGTGTTCAATACGTCGTGCCTTGTTAGACCATAAGGAGGGGATTGACGTTTAGTATGCTCCCTGTGAGGATGTGTTTAATACGTCGTGCCTTGTTAGACCATGAGGAGGGGAATTATTATCATATATTCCACAGAACGGAATCGGTATTTTGTAAAACGAAAAAGTGAAAGAAGACTGATATCATTTAATTGATATTTACATATATAAAAAACTGTTACGGTTATCAGAGTGATTAGTAATGTGGTCATCAATGGTTGTTTTTCGATATTTCTTTATAATTTAAGGGCATAGTTCTTTTGAAAATAAAATTATTTCTTGTTACAGTCAGACTTGGTCATTGAAATTTTGTTTACAGATCACCTGTGTTTTGAGACCACTTGAAATAATGCATGTATACGTATAATTAGGAGACAACCTGCAATACAGGGATCATATGATGGTAAATTGTAAAAATTATAATTTGATTGAATGAGTACTTTAAAATATAAGTTATATCGACTGAAATTAGTTACAATGGTGGGGTATAATTCAAAGTCTATATCAATTATAACCGCTGGTATTGTTGAAAACTACCCTATATTTGAAAGGTAAGAAACTGCCAAGATAAAAATACCATTTTTTATTACTTAAAAATCAGTTTCAAAAATTATGATAGAAACAGGGAAACATTATATTGAAACAGATGTTTACTATCCCCTCAATATTTTCTACATAGTAAATGAATTCATACCTTATCCCCAAATTCCTGAAAACAGACTCTTGCGTATGCTTTGAAATGTTCAATAGTAGACTGATTGGTCCAGCCACCGATCTTTAACAGATCTACTGGCATGTCATACTTGTAGATAGTGGCTATAGGTTCGATTCCAGCGGCAAGGAGACCATCGATGACCTTCTTGTAATAGGCTACTCCTAATTGGTTGACTGTGTGGTTGGTGCCATATGGGAAGATGCGTCCCCATGAGATGGAGAAATGGTACGTATCAACCTGTAAAATACGTAAATATAATTTTCTTTTAGGAAAATATCATTCTGGTTGAAAATGCAGAACTAATATATGATTTCACAACTGTTCCGGCCTGAATGAAACAGGAATTGGATTATTACTCGGAGAACAATAATGAAACATTTCAAAAGTATAATCCAAGTATAAACACCAGGGTGGTCGGGAGGTCGGGTGGTGCAGTGGATAACGCACTTGATTTTCACCAAGGCCGCCGGGGGTCGATTCCCCGATCGGACGTGAAAAGGTTGGGTCACCTGCCCGACCACGTGAGTTTTCCCCGGGCACTCCGGTTTCCTCCCACACTGAGACCCACCACGCGCTAACATCCGGGCCAACAAGTTTATATATATATACACCAGCGTTAAATTACATACATTTATAAATATCAATTATAACCGCTGGTATTGGTTTCTTTGCCTTTCCTCTTTTTTTTTGGTCAAAATATTATAATGCATTCTGTCCAGTTATGACCATATTTGAGCATTTGATTGTGGAGGAGAAGATGCTGATGACGTTAAGATAATGTGTGCCCACTGAATTTCTTAAATTTTATATGCATTCAAATCCAACTTTAAAATACATGTATGAAAGTCTAAGATTCGGTAATAAAACAAAATGCAATAGCAGCAATCGATATGCAGTTTAATATCCACCAAGGAGAGAAATGGGAAAAAACAGGAACCACTGTCGTTATTTTGGTGCTGTTGAGACAAATTGTTTAGATAAGATTGTGACAGCAGACTCCTCAAACCGTTGTTTAGTGAGTTATTTTCAGCCGTATGAAGACACAAATGATTCAAAAGCTCGTGAAAAAGTTTTTCAGCAAATTTTGTGTACAAAAACAAACATCTCGTATAGACCAAACTAATGAATCTCATTCCAAACCAAACAAAGTTAAAACTGTCAGATCATACTGTACTATATAGGTGTGCTCGCCCGATAGCATGGGAAAAGGGAAAGTTGAGTTCTGACTACTACATAGGAATAGTGAAATTTGTGTTCTGACAACCACACTGGACTAGTGAAATGTGTGTTCTGACTACCACACTGGACTTTTGAAATGTGTGTTCTGACTACCAATCTGGACTAGTGAAATGTGTGTTCTGACTACCACACTGGACTAGTGAAAGGTGTGTTTTGACTACCACACTGGACTTTTGAAATGTCTATTCTGATTACCACACTGGACTAGTGAAAGGTGTGTTTTAACTACCACACTGGACTAGTGAAAGATGTGTTCTGACTATCACACTGGACTAGTGAAAGGTGTGTTCTAACTACCACACTGGACTAGTGAAGGGTGTGTTCTGACTACCACACTGGACTAGTGAAGGGTGTGTTCCCGGCTACCACACTGGACTAGTGAAAGGTGTATTGTAACTACCACACGGGACTAGTGAAAGGTGTGTTTTGACTACAATACGGGACATTAGAGAAAGGTGTGTTCTGACTACCACACTGGACTAGTGAAGGGTGTGTTCCCGGCTACCAAACTGGACTAGTGAAAGGTGTATTGTAACTACCACACGGGACTAGTGAAATGTGTGTTCTGACTACCACACTGGACTAGTGAAAAGTGTGTTCTGACTACCACACTGGACTTGTGCAAGGTGTGTTTTGACTACCACACTGGACTAGCGAAAGGTTTTTTTTAAAATCAATACGGGACTAGTGAAAGGTGTTTTTTGACTACCACACTGGACTAGTGAAAGGTGTGTTCTGACTACCACACTGGACTAGTGAAAGGTGTGTTCTAACTACCAAACTGGACTAGTGAAAGGTGTGTTCTGACTACCAAACTGGACTAGTGAAAGGTGTGTTCTGACTACCACACTGGACTAGTGAAAGGTGTGTTCTGATTACCAAACTGGACTAGTGACGGGTGTGTTCTGACTACCACACTGGACTAGTGAAAGGTGTGTTTTGACTACCACACTGGACTAGTGAAATGTGTGTTCTGACTACCACACTGGATTAGTGAAATGTGTGTCATGACTAATACACGGGACTTAAGACATATGTATTCTAACTACCACACTGGACATGTAAAATGTGTATTCTGACTAACACACGGGACTTGTGCAATGTGTGTTCTGACTACTACACTGTACTTGTAAAATGTGTGACTGACTTCCACACTGGACTAATAAAACGTGTGTTATTACTACCACACTGGATAAGTGAAAGGTGTGTTTTGACTTCCACACTGGACTAATGAAACGTGTGTTTTGACTACCACACTGGACTAGTGAAATGTGTGTTCTAACTACCAGACCGGACTAGTGAAAAGTGTGTTCTGACTACCACACTGGACTAGTGCAAGGTGTGTTCTGGCTACCACACTGGAAACGTGAAAGGTGTGTTTTGACTACTACACTGGAAAAGTGAAAGGTGTGTTCTGACTACCCAACTGGACTAGTGAAAGGTGTGTTCTGGCTACCAAAATGGACTAGTGAAAGGTGTGTTCTGACTACCACACTGGCCTAGTGAAAAGTGTGTTCTGACTACCACGCTGGAATTGTGAAAGGTGTGTTTTGACTACCACACTGGACTAGTGAAAGGTGTGTTTTGACTACCACACCGGAAATGTGAAAGGTTTGTTTTGACTACCACACTGGGAAAGTGAAATTTGTGTTTTGAGTACCACACTGGACTAATGCAACGTGTGTTATGACTACCACACTGGATTAGTGAAAGGTGTGTTCTGACTACCACACTGGACTAGTGAAATGTGTGTTATGACTAACACAAGGGTCTTCTAACATGTGTGTTCTAACTACCACATTTGACTTGTGAAATGTGTGTTCTAATTACCAATCTGGACTAGTGAAAGGTGTCTTTTGACTACCACACTGGACTAGTGAAAGGTGTGTTTTGACTACCACACTGGACTAGTGAAATGTGTGTTCTGACTACCACACTGGACTAGTGAAAAGTGTGTTCTGACTACCACACTGGAATTGTGAAAGGTGTGTTTTGACTACCACACTGGACTAGTGAAAGGTGTGTTTTGACTACCACACTGGAAATGTGAAAGGTTTGTTTTGACTACCACACTGGAAAAGTGAAATTTGTGTTTTGAGTACCACACTGGACTAATGCAACGTATGTTATGACTACTACACTGGATTAGTGAAAGTTGTGTTCTGACTACCACACTGGACTAGTGAAAGGTGTAACTGACTACCACATTGGACTAGTGAAAGGTGTATCTGACTACCACACTGGACTAGTGAAAGGTGTATCTGACTACCACACTGGACTAGTGACAGGTGTGTTCTGACTACCACACTGGACTAGTGAAAGGTGTGTTCTAACTACCACATTTGACTTGTGAAATGTGTGTTCTGATTACCAATCTGGACTAGTGAAAGGTGTCTTTTGACTACCACACTGGACTAGTGAAAGGTGTGTTTTGACTTCCACACTGGACTAGTGAAATGTGTGTTCTGACTAACACACTGGACTAGTAAAAGGTGTGTTCTGACTACCAAACTGGACTAGTGAAATGTGTGTTCTGACTAACACACTGGACTAGTAAAAGGTGTGTTCTGACTACCAAACTGGACTAGTGAAATGTGTGTTCTGACTAACACACTGGACTAGTAAAAGGTGTGTTCTGACTACCGTGAAAGGTGTCTTTTGACTACCACACTGGACTAGTGAAAGGTGTGTTTTGACTACCACACTGGACTAGTGAAAGGTGTGTTCTGACTACCACACTGGACTAGTGAAAGGTGTAACTGACTACCACATTGGACTAGTGAAAGGTGTGTTTTGACTACCACACTGGACTAGTGAAAGGTTTGTTTTGACTACGATACGGGACTAGTGAACGGTGTGTTTTGACTACCACACTGGATTAGTGAGAAGTGTGTTTTGGCTACCACACTGGATTAGTGAAAAGTGTGTTCTAACTACCACACTGGAATTGTGAAAGGTGTGTTTTGATTACCACACTGGACTAGTGAAAGGTTTGTTTTGACTACGATATGGGACTAGTGAAAGGTTTGTTCTGACTACCACACTGCACTAGTAAAAGGTGTGTTTTGACTACCACAATGGACTACTGAACGGTGTGTTTTGACTACCACACTGGACTAGTGAAAGGTGTGTTCTGACTAATACAAGGGTCTTGTGACATGTGTGTTCTAACAACCACACTGCACTAGTGAAAGGCGTGTTCTGACTACCACACTGGAATAGTGAAAGGTTTGTTCTGACTACCACACTGCACTAGTGAAATGTGAGTTCTGGCTATCACACTGGACTAGTGAAAGGTGTGTTTTGACTACCACACTGGACTAGTGAAATGTGTGTTCTGACTACCACACTGAACTAGTGAAATGTGAGTTCTGGCTATCACACTGGACTAGTGAAAGGTGTATTTTGACTACCACACTGGACTAGTGAAAAGTGTGGTCTGACTACCACACTGAACTAGTGAAATGTGTGTTCTAACTACCACACTGGACTAGTGAAAGGTGTGCTTTGACTACCACACTGGACTGGTGAAATGTGTGTTATGACTAACGCAAGGGTCTTCTAACATGTGTGTTCTAGCTACCACATTGGACTTGTGAAATGTGTGTTCTGACTACCAATCTGGACTAGTGAAAGGTGTCTTTTGACTACCACACTGGACAAGTAAAAGGTGTGTTCTGACTACCACACTGGACATGTCACATGTGTTTTGACTACCACACTGGACAAGTGAAAGGTGAGTTCTGACTACCACATTGGACTATTAAAAGGTGTGATTTGACTACCACTCTGGACTGGTGAATTGTGTGTTCTGACTACCACACTGGAATAGTGAAAGGTTTATTCTGCCTACCACACTGGACTAGTGAAATGTGTGGTCTGACTACCATACTGGACTAGTGAAAGGTGTGTTCTGACTACCACACTGGACTAGTGAAATGTGTGTTCTGACTACCACACTGGACTAGTGAAAGGTGTGTTTTGACTACCACACTGGACTTTTGAAATGTGTGTTCTGACTACCACACGGGACTAGAGAAAGGTGTGTTCTGACTACCACACTGGACTAGTGATATGTCTGTTCTGACTACCACACTGGACTAGTGAAAGGTGTTTTGACTACCACACTGGACTAGTGAAATGTGTGTTTTGACTACGCAACTGGACTAGTGAAAGGTGTTTTGACTACCCCACTCGAATAGTGAAATGTGTTTTGACTACCACACTTGACTAGTAAAAGGTATGTTTTGACTACCACATTGGACTAGTGAAATGTGTGTTCTGACTACCACACTGGACTATTGCAATTATTATTCAGACTAAAGGTGTGTTCTGACTACGACACTGGACTAGTGAAAGGTGTGTTATGACTACGACACTGGACTTGTGAAATGTGTGTTCTGACTACCACACGGGACTTGTGAAATGTGTGTTCTGATTACCAGACGGGACTAGTGCAATTAATTTTTAGACTTGAGGTGTGTTCTTACTACCACACTGGACTAATGAAATGTCGGTTCTGACTACCAGACATGACTTGTGAAATGTGTATTCTGACTAACACACTTGACTAGTGAAATGTGTGTTCTGACTACCACACTGGACTAGTAAAAGGTGTGTTCTGACTACCAAACTGGACTAGTGAAATGTGTGTTCTGACTAACACACTGGACTAGTGAAAGGTGTGTTCTGACTACCAAACTGGACTAGTGAAATGTGTGTTCTGACTAACACACTGGACTAGTAAAAGGTGTGTTCTGACTCCCAAACTGGACTAGTGAAATGTGTGTTCTGACTACCACACTGGACTATTGCAATTATTATTCAGACTAAAGGTGTGTTCTGACTACGACACTGGACTAGTGAAAGGTGTGTTATGACTACGACACTGGACTTGTGAAATGTGTGTTCTGACTACCACACTGGACTTGTGAAATGTGTGTTCTGACTACCACACTGGACTTGTGAAATGTGTGTTCTGACTACCACACTGGACTATTGCAATTATTATTCAGACTAAAGGTGTGTTCTGACTACGACACTGGACTAGTGAAAGGTGTGTTATGACTACGACACTGGACTTGTGAAATGTGTGTTCTGACTACCACACTGGACTTGTGAAATGTGTGTTCTGACTACCACACTGGACTTGTGAAATGTGTGTTCTGACTACCACACTGGACTTGTGAAATGTGTGTTCTGACTACCACACTGGACTATTGCAATTATTATTCAGACTAAAGGTGTGTTCTGACTACGACACTGGACTAGTGAAAGGTGTGTTATGACTACGACACTGGACTTGTGAAATGTGTGTTCTGACTACCACACTGGACTATTGCAATTATTATTCAGACTAAAGGTGTGTTCTGACTACGACACTGGACTAGTGAAAGGTGTGTTATGACTACGACACTGGACTTGTGAAATGTGTGTTCTGACTACCACACTGGACTTGTGAAATGTGTGTTCTGACTACCACACTGGACTAGTGAAATGTGTGTTCTGACTACCACCCTGGACTAGTAAAACGTGTGTTCTGCCTACCAAACTGGACTAGTGAAATGTGTGTTCTGGCTACCACACTGGACTCGTGAAATGTGTGTTCTGACTACCACACTGGACTAGTAAAAGGTGTGTTCTGACTACCACACTGGACTAGTGAAATGTGTGTTCTGACTACCACACTGGACTTGTGAAATGTGTGTTCTGACTACCACACTGGACTAGTACAATTGGTGTTCAGACTAAAGGTATGTTTTTACTTAAGGTGTGCTCTGAAGACCACACCGTCTATATATGCTTATCACACGACTCAAACTCTCCATACCTTGGTATCTTGCAGAATCCTTATATCCTCCATATACTTGTGGTAGCTGTCGCACGCTACATTTCCCGTAGAGTTATCTATGATGGCGCCTTTATGGATGTGTGCGATCACGTCCAGGAAAGTTGCGCCACGGCCTTTAAGAACAAAAATGGCAATTCGATCATTGTCAACAACATTAAAATGTTTCTTTTTTATTGGATAGCAGATTAATCGATGCTTATTTGGGAAAATATTAGTCCATAATTATCAAAACTATCAATTTGTTTTAGTTCAAAAAGTGCCACTGAGAGTATAAATGTACATGGTAAGTATTTGAAACCAAGTACATAGTACGTTATAGCTTTCTGATTTAGTAAAAGATAAACCGATGTAAAGCAAAATGCTTGTAATTTTTCAATTTCAATGCCTTTGCTGTGCACATCATAGCTAACTTGTATATGCATTCTCAATCTAACGAACAAAGATAAAGTGGTTGAAGAAACATGAAACTTTTCCGTGTTAATTGTTGTCCTAACATGTTATACTTGAGGACACTTAACGAACCGTCTTCGTTCCATGCTCCTTCAATTTGATAAGCAGAAGTTGATGCTCCCCATCGAAACCCCTCAGGGAATTGATCAAACAGCGTTGAGTTTTCATTGGCGACACGACCGGTTGCCATGCCACCCATTATGTTGAAGCCTTCTGTGAAGCCGTTGTCCTTGACAACTTGTTGGATATATAACTCGGATGCTTTGGGCAGACTTCCTCTCGACCCTGTGCCACCTATCCTGTTTTCACTTCCATCATGGGTGTCCATAGGAGAGGTGAAAAAGAAACCTTTCACGTCTAAACAGTCGTCAATGTTGATTGCTGCATAATGATAGATTAGAAATATACTACGTATTTACAAACGTATAATTATTTCGCTCATCTAAGTGTACATTTCCTTTTCAAACAATAACGTACATAATGGCATTTCCGGAATTACCCGAGTAAATAGGTCTGTAAAAAGATGTGAATTATTACTAGCTGAATTGACCGTACGATTAGCTGTATTATTACTTGCTGAACTAACATTTGTTTTCGAAAAAGATATGGAATGCAATAGGAGGGAATTTTCTTTACTTTGCCTGCCCTTCGATACCTTTTAATATTTCGTTGATGTGATCCCGGTAGCACGCTACTCTCTGTAAGTCCCCGGTAGCACCACCGTCTGTACGGGCAATGCTAACCACCACGTAGATAGGAAGTCCCTGGACTGATCCCTTCAGCCAATTCAACAGTTTACGTAAATTTCCTGGAGCCATTTCTGTTAAGGCTGTTCTAATAATATAAATTAATTTGTATATATATAAGACAATTCCATCACCTTGCTAAAATAAAGGTATTCATTATCAATTCCTGGATTATAGTTTTTAGAGGGGGGGGGGGTCATTATTACATCTTATTTATTTCAAAACTACGAGGATAAAGAAATCCTTTCCAAGTCCATTTCCAAGTTTAATGCGGGCTAATACTATTTTGAAAATCTCCATGCTGTAAACCAGAAGTGTTCTAGGATTACCTTAGTGATACCAAAACGTCCATTTAGGGCTTAAATATCCAGAGACAAACCAATTCGACTTTACCCTTCAAAATTTATGAAGCAAGAAAATATTATATCTTACATTTTCCGAAACAAAAGTTACTGTATTCGATAACGCCTTCAATATTTACCTCGACCATGCGTGAAGGGATTGTTCATGTTCGCGTAAGGGTTGTGAAAGAAAGGTCGTCGGGTAGGCCACGCCTACAAAGTCAGTTGTGCCTGAAATGAAATTAAATAAGTACTTCAAAACATATAGAGAAAATTTAACTGGTTAGTTGTGATTTTATTTATCAGGTTACGAAAACGAACATCAAATAATAGTCATAAGACACATACTGACTTCATTAAAATGAAAAACACGACTTAATGAAATCTTCATCTTTACTTTATACTTATATGAATCTATATAATTATTTATTCATTCCACATTATATACTAATGTTATGACTGCTTGCTATATACTGTATGTTACTGACGTATATGGTTTGTAATACTAAGTTAATGTGTTTACGGTTGTGCATGAGCTGTGTAAGGACGTCTCCCATGTGGTTCGGAAATGATGCAGAATCTGCCATAACGTCATCAATCATGTCTGGCTCACGTGTTTTGTACCAGTTAGTTGATAATATGATGCCTATTTGTCCTACAAGTAAAAAGGAGGTCACATGTTTTATTAAATTTCCTCGCAAATCATATTGTGGCTTGATTTACCCGCAATATTTTCCTGTTAACACTGTGTGCCTGTAGTAAGAAATTGAAAGGGGGCACGGTATAGTTGAGAAAATATTACGAATGTTACAAGGCTATCTTCAATTACGTTTCCGATTCTGTTGGCTTTTTTCAGCTTGGAATATCCCGACCAGGGTATTTGGAAATTACATGTAACAACGATATATAGTTATGTACTTTTTAGTGAACTATAATTGAGTAGATTATTTGTTATGGATTTGACAGGCATGATCGATCGAAATTTAACAGAATCATTACGGAGTTCACATGACTGACGATAAATAGATTTTACATAAAATACTACAGAAAATGTATATAAAGAATAATGCAAAAGTGCTCGAACTCCATTTGCTTTCTTTAAAATTTCGAAATTTAACATATACAATAATCTAGTTCAATTAATTCCATCCACTTTCACATTTGTTTTAATGAATTTTAAAGATCATTGTATTACTTAAGGTTAATATAAAAGTTACCTCCCCTGGTCGCCCTGAAGTCGGTATCGTATAGCTTGTACACCTCGTTATGTGACGTCATCACATTAACCTGAACCTCGGCTTGTATAGCTGGGTCATTTTCTTCAATTCCCTTAACACTGTGCCAACATTTTATCATGGAAGAAGGGTCTTGCATGGTTACCCAAAACTTAACCTGGAAAACAGATACAGTGAAATCATTTTTTGGAGATTGTGGTATTTTTGTAATTGGGTTGATGGTGGAGATTGTGGTATTGTTGTAATTGGGTTGATGGTGGAGATTGTGGTATTGTTGTAATTGGGTTGATGGTGGGGATTGTGGTATTGTTGTAATTGGGTTGATGGTGAGATTGTGGTATTGTTATATTTCGGTTGATGGTGGAGATTGTGGTATTGTTGTAATTGGGTTGATGTTGGAGATTGTGGTATTGTTGTAATTCGGTTGATGGTGGAGATTGTGGTATTGTTGTAATTCGGATGGTGGTGGAGATTATGGTATTATCATAAAGAATTTTATGATAATAGTGCTATTTATGAACATTAATTTAACATTTCATCTCATTCATTATTTTGGATTTCCTCTTACAAACTTTCGGCATTTAATTTCGTTCAGTAACAATTTCATACCTAAAAGCTATTTAATTACATTTGTACCATTTAAGAAAACCTCTATGTGTAAATGTAGCTTGTAACATGTTTTACACAAATCATGGACAATGTACAGAGGATGAAAACAATCATATTCCATTATAATACCCTTGATTTGTTTGCCTCATATATGAATTTTCCTAGTTTACACAGTTCTTTAATATTATGGACACTCAATAACTGGACGACTTTAAACACAGATGTTTTTTTCCAATAATAGCTTTTGATAAAACGAGATCTGAGATTTTGGAATTTAGAACAGACCAATAAAAATGAAATTCGTCCTCTAATTCAGAGGGGGAGTTACACTGTTTACAATATCTACGTTCTCTAGGTATATTATTATACCTTCCAACTTCTATAGCTAAAGAATGGGTAGATGTACGTATTCGAGTTAAACAAATGCGATATTTCTTTGGTATATATTTTGTGAGGTAAAATTGTAATGTTTCTCCAAAATCTATTATATGTTTATACAATAAACATTTTGGAGAGTTTTCCACTGTGGCCCTTAGGAATTGTATGCCTTGATCAAAAATTCTTTGTTTTATCAATGGTAATAACA
>NW_018404840.1:272621-274032 GCF_002113885.1 Mizuhopecten yessoensis | reverse complement strand
TGTAATAATCCAACCCTGTTAAGAAAAAAATCTGACAACTTTCCATCTAATTTAACACAAGATTTAACATGAGAGTACATAGACCTTACAACTTTTAATAGCTTTCCTCTTATACCAAGTTTTGATAGCTTATTCCATAAATTTATTCTATTTACCATATCAAATGCTTTACGAAAATCGACAAAGCAACAATACAATCTTTTCTTATTAATAAATGATTTGGATATAATAGAATGTAAACAAATTATAGCACTACTGTACTAAGACCAGGTCTAAACCCAAATTGAGCATCAGTTATTACATCAGGTTTCTGACCATTTTAAAAGTCTATTGTTTAAAACAGAAGTGAATATTTTTCCCAAACAACTTACTATACTAATACCTCTAAAATTGTTAGGGTCAGGTAGGTCACCCTGTTTATGTACCGGTGTAATTACAGCAACTGCCCAATCAGCAGGATAGAGACCAGAGTCCAATATATTGTTAAAAAGTTTACACAAAATAGGTAATAAAATATCCCTCCATACCAACAAACTTTCATTTAAGAAACAATATATACCATGGGATTTTCCCTTCTTTAAATTACTGATTGCTTTGCAAATTTCATCAATAATAATTACGTGGTCCAATTCTTCATATAATGGTACTTCATCTGAATGATTGTAAGATTGATCAGGTTCTTGATAAGAGTTATCGTTCCTGGCCAAATTTTTGAAATGCTCAAATAAAAGTTTCAATTCAATATCTGGTTTCTTGGACTTAGTTGCAGTTAATTTTCTGTAAAATTCCTTAGGATTGTTGAATCTCATATAATAATAATAAATAATATTAAATAATATATTCAAGCATGTCGCCTTCACACTTTAAGTACATTCTTGTTTTCATAGATTCTTTTAATTTATAGTTCCTTTTCTTCTCCACAAGCAGAGTATGATTAAATACATTCCATCTTATACATTATACCTTAAAGTCAATTATGTTACGTAATGAGATTAATTGGTTTTACCAAGTATGACACTTAAGTCTCGGACAAAGGACAGGCTAATTGCCTTACCTGTTCGGGTACTCACCAGTCAGAATAGAGAGATAAGTGACAGCTGTCGATCAAGTGAACTTTATTGTGTTAATTGTCAATGTATCACTGTTCTACATTTTTGGTAATCAGTTAGGAGCTACATTGTAGGATCGGACTGTACGGGTGTGTTTTTGGATACTCCAGAAATCACCACCGACCAAGAGAAAGTTATTTTATTAAATCTAAATTTGGACTACAATTCAACATCTTTGAATTGTATATTCGAACTACACATTACAACGAACAGAAAGTTTCGTTGTGGTAGTATTGTTAAATTTCGGTTGATGTGGAGATTGTGGTTTTATTGTAATTCGGTTGATGGTGGAGATTGTGATA
>NW_018404840.1:268532-268660 GCF_002113885.1 Mizuhopecten yessoensis | reverse complement strand
GTGATTCGGTTGATGGTGGAGATTGTGGTATTGTTATAATTCGGTCGATAGTGGGGATTGTGGTATTGTTATATTTCGGTTGATGGTGGAGATTGTGGTATTGTTGTGATTCGGTTGATGGTGGAGAT
>NW_018404840.1:267455-268490 GCF_002113885.1 Mizuhopecten yessoensis | reverse complement strand
TTCGGTTGATGGTGGAGATTGTGGTATTGTTGTGATTCGGTTGATGGTGGAGATTGTGGTATTGTTGTGATTCGGTTGATGGTGGAGATGGGGTATTGTTATATTTCGGTTGATGGTGGAGATTGTGGTATTATTGTGATTCGGTTGATGGTGGAGATTGTGGTAGTGTTGTATTTCGAATGATGGTGGGGATTGTGGTATTGTTGTAATTGGGTTGATGGTGGAGATTGTGGTATTGTTTTAATTCGGTTGATGGTGGGGATTGTGGTATTGTTATATTTCGGATGATGGTGGAGATTGTGGTATTGTTGTGATTCGGTTGATGGTGGGGGTTGTGGTATTGTTATATTTCGGATGATGGTGGAGATTGTGGTATTATTGTGATTCGGTTGATGCTGGAGATTGTGGTATTGTTGTAATTCGGTTGATGGTGCGGATTGTGGTATTGTTATATTTCGGTTGATGGTGGGGATTGTGGTATTGTTATATTTCGGATGATGGTGGAGATTGTGGTATTGTTATATTTCGGTTGATGGTGGAGATTGTGGTATTGTTGTTATACTTCGGTTGATGCTGGAGATTGTGGTATTGTTGTAATTCGGTTGATGGTGGAGATTGTGGTATTGTTGTGATTCGGTTGATGGTGGAGATTGTGGTATTGTTGTATTTCGAATGATGGTGGGGATTGTGGTATTGTTGTAATTGGGTTGATGGTGGAGATTGTGGTATTGTTTTAATTCGGTTGATGGTGGGGATTGTGGTATTGTTATATTTCGGATGATGGTGGAGATTGTGGTATTGTTATATTTCGGTTGATGGTGGAGATTGTGGTATTGTTGTGATTCGGTTGATGGTGGGGATTATGGTATTGTTGTAATTCGGTTGATGGTGGGGATTGTGGTATTGTTGTAATTCGGTTGATGGTGCGGATTGTGGTATTGTTATATTTCGGTTGATGGTGGGGATTGTGGTATTGTTGTTTTATTTCGGTTGATGGTGGAGATTGTGGTATTGTTGTTATACTTCGGTTGATGC
>NW_018404840.1:264794-264892 GCF_002113885.1 Mizuhopecten yessoensis | reverse complement strand
GGTTGATGGTGGAGATTGTGGTATTGTTATATTTCGGTTGATGGTTGAGATTGTGGTATTGTTGTGATTCGATTGATGGTGGAGATGGGGTATTGTTA
>NW_018404840.1:255355-261945 GCF_002113885.1 Mizuhopecten yessoensis | reverse complement strand
TTGATGGTGGAGATTGTGGTATTGTTGTTATTCGGTTGATGGTGGTGATGGGGTATTGTTATATTTCGGTTGATAGCGGAGATTGTGGTATTGTTGTGATTCGGTTGATGGTGGAGATTGTGGTATTGTTGTGATTCGGTTGATGGTGGAGATTGTGGTATTGTTATATTTCGGTTGCTGGTGGAGATTATGGTAGTGTTGTTATGTTACGGATGATGGTGGAGATTGTGGTATTATTGTGATTCGGTTGATGGTGGAGAGTGTGGTATTGTTGTAATTCGGTTGATGGTGGGGATTGTCGTATTGTTGTAATTCGGTTGATGGTGGGGATTGTGGTATTGTTGCAATTCGGTTGATGGTGGGGATTGTGGTATTGTTATATTTCGGTTGCTGGTAGAGATTATGGTAGTGTTGTTATGTTACGGATGATGGAGGAGATTGTGGTATTATTGTGATTCGGTTGATGGTGGGGATTGTGGTATTGTTGGGATTCGGTTGATGGTGGAGATTGTGGCATTGTTGTAATTCGGTTGATGGTGGGGATTGTGGTATTGTTGGGATTCGGTTGATGGTGGAGATTGTGGCATTGTTATATTTCGGTTGATGGTGGAGAGTGGTATTGTTGTAATTCGGTTGATGGTGGGGCTTGTGGTATTGTTGTGATTCGGTTGATGGTGAAGATTGTGGTATTGTTGTGATTCGGTTGATGGTGGGGATTGTGGTATTGTTATATTTCGGTTGCTGGCGGAGATTATGGTAGTGTTGTTATGTTACGGATGATGGTGGAGATTGTGGTATGGTGGAGATTGTGGTATTGTTGTGATTCGGTTGAAGGTGGAGATTGTGGTATTGTTATATTTCGGTCGCTGGTGGAGATTATGGTAGTGTTGTTATGTTACGGATGATGGAGGAGATTGTGGTATTATTGTGATTCGGTTGATGGTGGTATTATTGTGATTTGGGTGATGGTGGAGATTGTGGTATTGTTATATTTCGGCTGCTGGTGGAGATTATGGTAGTGTTGTTATGTTTCGGATGATGGTGGAGATTGTGGTATTATTGTGATTCGGGTGATGGTGGAGATTGTGGTATTGTTGTGATTCGGTTGAAGGTGGAGATTGTGGTATTGTTATATTTCGGTTGGTGATGGAGATTGTGGTATTGTTGTGATTCGGTTGAAGGTGGAGATTGTGGTATTGTTATATTTCGGTTTCTGGTGGAGATTATGGTAGTGTTGTTATGTTTCGGATGATGGTGGAGATTGTGGTATTATTGTGATTCGGTTGATGGTGGAGATTGTGGTACTTTTATATTTCGGTTGCTGGTGGAGATTATGGTAGCGTTGTCATGTTACGGATGATGGTGGAGATTGTGGTATTATTGTGATTCGGTTGATGGTGGGGATTGTGGTATTGTTATATTTCGGTTGCTGGCGGAGATTATGGTAGTGTTGTTATGTTACGGATGATGGAGGAGATTGTGGTATTATTGTGATTCGGTTGATGGTGGTATTATTGTGATTTGGGTGATGGTGGAGATTGTGGTATTGTTATATTTAGGTTGCTGGTGGAGATTATGGTAGTGTTGTTATGTTTCGGATGATGGTGGAGATTGTGGTATTATTGTGATTCGGTTGATGGTGGGGATTGTGGTATTGTTATATTTCGGTTGCTGGTGGAGAGTATGGTAGTGTTGTTATGTTACGGATGATGGAGGAGATTGTGGTATTATTGTGATTCGGTTGATGGTGGGGATTGTGGTATTGTTATATTTCGGTTGCTGGCGGAGATTATGGTAGTGTTGTTATGTTACGGATGATGGTGGAGATTGTGGTATGGTGGAGATTGTGGTATTGTTGTGATTCGGTTGATGGTGGATATTGTGGTATTGTTGTAATTCGGTTGATGGTGGGGCTTGTGGTATTGTTGTGATTCGGTTGATGGTGAAGATTGTGGTATTGTTGTGATTCGGTTGATGGTGGGGATTGTGGTATTGTTGGGATTCGGTTGATGGTGGAGATTGTGGCATTGTTGTAATTCGGTTGATGGTGGGGATTGTGGTATTGTTATATTTCGGTTGCTGGCGGAGTTTATGGTAGTGTTGTTATGTTACGGATGATGGTGGAGATTGAGGTATTATTGTGATTCGGTTGATGGTGGAGATTGTGGTATTGTTATATTTCGGTTGATGGTGGAGATTGTGGTATTGTTGTTATATTTCGTTTTTTTATTTTTTTTATCAAAACTTATGAAATATATATCCAAAAAATACCTAACATATCACATTCACAGAAAAGCTACAAGTTAGACAGGTAACTTTCACACAGAAAAGTATGAAACAGACTAAACAGACTATAATTGGTTTGCCATTGTCTTTATATATCAACACTTTTCTTTGTTCTCTAAAAAGTGGGGGATAGAGAACACCCCGTTGTGATATACGACGTTCAAATATTGTAGAGTTATACAATTATAACATGATAAACTGTTATCTCTGGGAAGTTCTGGGAGTATATTAAAACTAAAAGACGATGGCTTGTTCTCGTTTCCCCCACCTTTTAAAATAACATGGGGGGAAGAATGTTGTTAGAAGGATTAAAGTCTGTTTCTAAGTAGTATTGGCAGTATTTACCTGTGTTTTTACCTGTGTTTACCTGTGTTTTTACCTGTGGTTATTGTAACATTTAATAAGATGCCTACATTACCTTGTACAAAATGTAAGAATGTAATGTGTGATTAAGAGTGTGGTGTTTAACATTTAATTAATCAGTTAATCAATCAAAATTCCTAGATGTTCAATTCAATTTCAATTCAATTTATTACCCAATGCACATTGCATATAGGCGTACAGAAATATACATATAGATAAATACTTTACAAACATCTTGTACAATGGCGGAGAACATATGCAATAGATTCAATTCCATACATAATATTTACTAATTATGAAATTGGCATAAGTTTGGAAAAACTTTAAGGTTTTCCTAAGGTAACTTAGCGGACTGTTATGAAGCATAATTGCATAGTTGCATAATTTAGTCGTTTAGGAAATAATACAAATAAAGCCTTAATCTAACCAAATTTCTAGGAAATAACAAAACTTCAAAGTCAATCATACAACCTCAACATGAAGGTAGAACGAGTACTATATATTATATAATGAAATGAGATTATTTATAACTTATTGTGAAATAAAAGACATAGATCTCATTCGTATTATATAGTAACAAAACGTTTATAGCAAGAATTTGATACAGCTTATATTTCATAATATACGACTTCTCTTAACAGTTGCCTGAATCAAGTACTTACTTAAATTTCTAATAAGTTTNTCTCTGGTTTCGAGGCACTGCATTATATCTACCTCTCTCTATATTAAGGTTATGTGCTTGCAATCTATATTTCGCAAGAATACATTTATTTTTTCTAAATAGCGGTTTTGTAAAATACCATTGTAGATCAAAACGGTCAACAATGTGTTTATACAACAAACATTTTGAAGATGTCTCGAATATGTTTCTCATTTCCTGAATAAAAGTATCCTTTATGCGTTGTATATATAATAATAAAAAAGATTTCTCATTTGGTACACATTGTGCCAACCACACATCTCCAAAACCCAACGTACACAAATCACGTCTCAGATGATAAACCCAATTTGCTTTACAATTTGGTTTCCTGTTATAAAGCTCTAAAAGTTCATCGTAACAGGCCCTCAAAATACAGTTATTAGTCTTTAATATTTGCAGCCAGTACTTTACAATAGCAATCCTACGCTGTATATGCAAAGGGTAACGACCAAGTTCAAAATACACCATGGCATTATTTACTGTTTTCCTGACACCCAATACGGTTTTCAAAAATAATAAATGTATATTTTCAATCTGCGGTGCAGGACTATAACCCCATAATTCACACCCGTAATTTACAATACATGATATATAAGTATCAAATAAAGATAACTTGGTCTTTTCATTCAACAAAAATCTTTTCGCTTTCCGATTAAGATGTTATAGGTATCTTATAACTATCATAAAAATCATTGAACATCTATAATTATCCAAGCTATCATATCCATCCAGGTGAGCTAAAAGTGATCACGGCCTATGCTAATTACTGAGATAATGATGCGTGTTGCCATTATGTAAGCACTCCTTAACTTGTATCCAAGCTGATGATGAATATCCGAGCCAAATTGGTTATATACAGCAAACAATCATTCTGGGGCAGTCATATCCAACTGTACAGCTCAAGCAGTATTAAATTGTTAAGAACAACAGAGGTGAGAGGACCTACTGGACCTGTGTTGATGCCACCTGCCCTGCCACACTGACTACACTAAATGATATTCCAGTACGGTTTGGACAACGCCAGGACACCCATCCTTCAGACCATGCCAACGTCATCGCCAGAGACATTATGAAGAAGAAGGCTCATCATGTACATCCAAACATCTTCGCCATCATTAGAGTGTTCAAAGGGGAGTCAGGCAGCCAACGAGATCAACATGATACAACGAGATGCAGGAGGAGTCAACAGGCCACGCGAGAAACGATACCGAAACAGGAGCGCCTTGAGAACCAGACGATGGATCTTATGGAGTACGCCAATGCAGCATTACATCTCTTATATTTGGGATAGATAACAACAAAAATGTGTGCCTCTTGGCTGTTGGACATGAACGTTAAATTGGAGATATGATATAAATTTGAGGGGGGGCAATTTGAGATTTCTATTACTTTACTATTCTTAATATGTGAATATTGTTAATGTATTTTTATTGTGTGATTAGTAAATGTAATGTACAGTTTATATTGATGGATTTAACTTCTCAACATGTTTTGAAATGTAATGTTAAACTTGTCTTGTATTTGGTGGCCTTAACAGTGTAATATAAATTAATATAATTAATATGCATTGACGGTTGTATGTTTAAAAATTGTAATATAATTGAAATGTAATCATTATGTATAAGTAGTGAAATACTCGATTGTGAACTCTTATGTAGTGCTGTTTTATTCTATATTATCTGTTTAAAAGTGTAATGTAAATATTTGACTGTAAACTCTACATATGTATAAGTATAAAAATATATCGATTATATATAAAGATATTTGAACCCAAAAAAAGTATTAAAACCTTATTTATACCCAACATATACAACAAAGCTACATGACACACAGGTAACTTTCACACTGGTAACTTTCACACAGGTAAGTATGAAACAGACTATAATTGGTTTGCCATTGTCTCCCTAAATCAATACTTTCCTTTGTTATATAAAAAGTGGGGGAAACGAGAACACCCCAAGACGATTACTCAAGTTTTCGGGAACCATGGTCATTTTTGTGAATGTCAGTTAAGACTGTAGATACATATACCTGACTTTACATATACCTGACTTTACATAAGACAATAATCTGATGAACTCGGTTTTAGTGCATTTGTCACCTTTAATCGTCTTTGCAATGTTCAGATCAACGAAGTGGAAAAAAATCCATGTTTTAAAACACGTTACTTATACAGCAAACTGCTAGTACTTTATTTCTGTGACTGTACGCTATTGTTATTATCCCCAAACAACCTGCACATGGTCGCATTATAATCGAGTTTAAAAAAAAATCCGCTGTTATGTGTTAATTACGGAGCCCGCGAAATGCACGAGTTAGTAATCTGTGTGAACGGATTAGTGTATGTAATTAGTGCGCAAAGATTACTACTTCTTGCACACGGATTGGTAATTATTGCACACAGATTACTACATGCAACTCGAGCGCACGGACAAGTAACTCGTGAGCACAAATAACTACCTAGAGCGCACGGATTTGCAGTTATTACACACAGATTACTACCTAGAGCGCACGGATTTGTAGTTATTACACACAGATACCTACCTAGAGCGCACGGATTGGTAGTTATTGCACACAGATTACTACCTCAAGCGCACGGATTTGTAGTTATTTCACACAGATTACTACCTCAAGCGCACGGATTGTAATTATTGCACACAGATTACTACCTCAATCGCACAGATGTGTAGTTATTGCACGCATATAACTACCTCAAACGCACGGATTTGTAGTTATTACACACAGATTACTACCTCAAGCGCACGGATTGTAATTATTGCACACAGATTACTACCTCAAACGCACGGATTTTAATTATTTCACACAGATTACTACCTAAAACGCACGGATTGTAAGTATTACACACAGATTACTACCTCAAACGCACGGATTGTAATTATTGCACACATATAACTACCTCAAACGCAACGGATTTGTAGTTATTGCACACATATTACTACCTCAAGCGCACGGATTGTAATTATTGCACACAGATAACTACCTCAAACGCACGGATATGTAGTTATTGCACACATATAACTACCTCAAACGCACGGATTTGTAGTTATTGCACACAGATTACTACCTAGAGCGCACGGATTGTAATTATTGCACACATATAACAACCTCAAACGCACGGATTGTAATTATTGCACACAGATTACTACCTCAAACGCACGGATTTGTAGTTATTACACACATATAACTACCTCAAACTCACGGATTGTAATTATTGCACACA
>NW_018404840.1:228937-250614 GCF_002113885.1 Mizuhopecten yessoensis | reverse complement strand
CACACAGATTACTACCTCAAACGCACAGATGTGTAGTTATTGCACACATATAACTACCTCAAACTCACGGATTGTAATTATTGCACACAGATTACTACCTCAAACGCACAGATGTGTAGTTATTGCACACATATAACTACCTCAAACTCACGGATTGTAATTATTGCACACAGATTACTACCTCAAACGCACGGATATGTAGTTATTACACACATATAACTACCTCAAACTCACGGATTGTAATTATTGCACACATATAGCTACCTCAAACGCACGGATTGTAATTATTGCACACAGATTACTACCTCAAACGCACGGATTGTAATTATTTCACACAGATTACTACCTCACGCGCACGGTTTGTAATTATTGCACAGATAACTACCTCCAGCGCACGGATTGAGCGAATGGATATATCAGTCGTTTGCACAGATGAATAATTCGTGCCTACAGATCACTTATTTGTGCTCATGGATAGGTTACTCGTGCGCACAGCTTTCTGACCTGTGCGCTTGGATTGGTAACACGTGCGCACGGATTACTAAATGTCCCTTCGCGGGATCCGTAGTTTCTTTATATAGTGTCTGAAGAAAGATGTTTTCATTCTCAACAAATTGAAATGCATCAGAAAAGAAAAACGGTAAATAAATCTACCCTCTTTCATATCAGTTATGGTTCTGAGTGGCTTTGTTCCTACCCTGATTAGAATTGTTGCGCATGTACATGTACATGTCATCTCAAATCAACTCATCGTGTTTCATTTAACAACGTTGCTATTGTATTTTTCTCGACTTTTTATAATTCATATTCTGACTATCCTATTTAAAAAAATAAAATGTTATCGGTCAAACTATTAAACGGACACAAATATCGGACAGGCGTTTCCGGGTAACCCTTATCTTTCATCAAAAGCGGAGACAGTGTACGCGTCAACTTGTGCACGAAACACGCACGTGATTAGCGACATAGTACTCAGCAAGTCTCACATATCAAGGGTGAAGGTTAAATTTGAAAATTCAATTGTAATATACAGTGTTTTGAATAAAGATTTTATGTAAACACAAATGTCATAGTTGTCTTATGCTACTTAAGTTTCTGACTATTGTCAGAGATACGTGACTGAATAGCGTCATTGTTAGAATCACAGCCCCGTGGGAAGTTCTCACTATGACCTTGGTGCTAAACTTCTGATTACGGCGTTCCCTACATATAACTTCAGACTGGGTGAAGATAGTTGCTCGGTGCCAGAACGCCCCTTTATATATTATCATTTACCGTGAAATTAACCTATCAAGATCACTTGCCTAAAAAGATGACCTTTCTATTAATATCGCGTAAAAAATTCAAACATATTACACTGGTTAACAATGAAAAGCATTGGCATTCAATTAACTATTTTATATATGAAGATCAACCCGCATATGAATATTACCTTTCCACACATGCCTAATGATATATTTTTACAGCTAACGGACTTTAAGTTATAATTATTTTCAAACAAGTGCTTCAAAATGTTCGGGTAAAAATCCTTTGCCAGCCAGTTAAGTATTTAATAACTCTTAGTTGAATGCGTCGTTTTGGTAACTAATCCCGGAGTGCCCAGATGGGTAACCACGGCAGCTACACCATTGGTACTCGGACTGGCAACGCTACACCATTGGTACTTGGACTGGCAACGCTACACCATTGATACATGGACTGGCAACGCTACACCATTGATACATGGACTGGTAACGCTACACCATTGGTACCCGGACTGGCAACGCTACACCATTGATACATGGACTGGCAACGCTACACCATTGATACAAGGACTGGTAACGCTACACCATTGTTACATGGACTGGTAGCGCTACATCATTGGTACTCGGACTGGTAACGCTAAATCATTGGTACTCGTACTAATAACTCTACACCATTGGTACTCGGACTGGTAGCTCTACCCAATTGGTACACAGACTGGTGTATGTACTGAGACTGGTAGCGTTACACCATTGGAACCCGGACTGGTACATGTATATCTGTAACGCTACACCGTTGGTACCCGAACTGGTAGCGCTACACCATTGGTCCTCGGACTGGTAACGCTACAACATTGGTACTCGGACTGGTAGCGCTACACCATTGGAACCCGGACTGGTACATGTATATCTGTAACGCTACACCGTTGGTACCCGAACTGGTAACGCTACTCCGTTGGTACTCGGACTGGCAACGCTACACCATTGGTAAATGGACTGGTAACGCTACACCATTGGTACTCGGACTGGTAACGCTACACCATTGGTACATGGATTGGTAACGCTACACCATTAGTAATCGGACTGGTAACGCTACGCCGTTGATACATGGACTGGTAACGCTACACCGTTGATACATGGACTTGTAACGATTTCCCGTTCGTACTCGGACTGGTAACGCTACACCATTGGTACTCGGAATGGTAGCGCTACACTATTGGAACCCGGACTGGTACATGTATATCTGTAACGCTACACCGTTGGTACCCGAACTGGTAACGCTACTCCATTGGTATTGGACTGGTAACGCTACACCATTGGTACTCGGACTGGTAACGCTACAACATTGGTACATGGACTGGTAACGCTACACCATTGGTACTCGGACTGGTAACGCTACACCATTGGTACAGGGACTGATAACGCTACACCATTAGTACATGGACTGGTAACGCTACACTATCGGTACTCGGACTGGTAACGCTACACCATTGGTACTCGGACTGGTAACGCTACAACATTGGTACATGGACTGGTAACGCTACACTATTGGAACCCGGACTGGTACATGTACATCTGTAACGCTACACCATTGGTACATAGACTGGCAACGCTACACCATTGGTGCTCGGACTGATTACGCTTCACCATTGTTACATGGACTGTTAAGGCTACAACATTGGTACATCGACTGGTAACGCTACATCATCGGTACTCGGATTGCTAACGTTACAACATTGGTACATGGACTGGTAACGCTACACCATTGGTACTCGGATTGGTAACGCTAAACCATTGGTACATGGACTGGTAACGCTACACCATTGGTGCCTGAACTGATAACGCTACATCTTTTGTACTCGGACTGGTAACTCTACACCATTGGAAACCGACTGGTACATGTACATCTGTAACGCTACACCATTGGTACTCGGACTGGTAACGCTACACCATTGGTACTCGGACTGGTAACGCTACACCGTTAGTACTCGGACTGTTAACGATAAACCATTTTGTACTGGGACTGGCAACGCTACACCATTGGTACATTGACTGGTAACGCTACACCATTGGTACTCGGACTGGTAACAATGCTACATAATTGGTACTCGGACTGGTAACGTACATGAAATGGTAACGCTACACCATTGGTACTTAGACTGGTAACGCTACACCATTGGTACTCGGACTGGTAACGCTATATCATTGGTACTCGGACTGGTAACGCTACACCATTCGAACCCGGACTGGTAACGCTACACCGTTGGTACACGGACTGGTTACATTACACCGTTGGTACTCGGTCTGGTAACGCTATACAATTTGTACTCGGACTGGTAATGCTATACCATTGGTACCCGGACTGGTAACGCTACACAATTGGTACCCAGACTGGTAACACTACACCATTTGTACCCGGACTGGTACATGTACATCTGTAACGCTACACCGTTGATACTTGGACTGGTAACGCTATACCATTGGTACTCGGACTGGTAACGCTACACCATTGGTACATGGACTGATAACGCTACACCATTGGTACATGGACTGGTAACGCTACACCATCGGTACTCGGACTGGTAACGCTACATCATTGGTACTCGGACTGGTAACGCTACAACATTGGTACATGGACTGGGAACGCTACACCATTGGTACATAGACTAGACTGGTAGCGTTACACCATTGGAACCCGGACTGGTACATGTACATCTGTAACGCTACCCCATTGGTACATAGACTGGTAACGCTCCACCATTGGTACTCGGATTGGTAACGCTAAACCATTGGTACATGGACTGATAACGCGACACCATTGGTACATGGACTGGTAACGCTCCACCATTGGTACTCGGATTGGTAACGCTAAACCATTGGTACATGGACTGGTAACGCTACACCATTGGTGCTCGGACTGATTACGCTACACCATTGTTAAATGGACTGGTAACGCTACACCCTTGGTACATGGACTGGTAACGTTTCATCATCGGTACTCGGATTGCTAACGTTACAACATTGGTACATGGACTGGTAACGCTACACTATTGGAACCCGGACTGGTACATGTATATCTGTAACGCTACACCATTGGTACTCGGAGGACTGGTAGCGCTACACCATTGGAACCCGGACTGGTACATGTATATCTGTAACGCTACACCATTGGTACTCGGCCTGGTAACGCTACACCATTGGTACTTGGACTGGTAACGCTACACCATCGGTACTCGGACTGGTAACGCTACACCATTGTTACATGGACTGGTAACGCTACACCATCTGTAACGCTACACCATTGGTACTCGGATTGGTAACGCTAAACCATTGGTACATGGACTGGTAACGTTACACCATTGGTGCCTGAACTGATAACGCTACATCGTTTTTACTCGGACTGGTAGCTCTACACCATTGGAAACCGACTGGTATATGTACATCTGTAACGCTACACCATTGGTATTCGGACTGGTAACGCTACACCATTGGTACTCGGACTGGTAACGCTCCACCATTGGTACTCGGACTGGTAACGCTACATCTGTAACGCTACACCGTTGATACTTGGACTGGTAACGCTATACCATTGGTATTCGGACTGGTAACGCTAAACCATTTATACCCGGACTGGTAACGCTTCAACATTGGTATTCGGACTGGTAACGCTACACAGTTGGTACCCAGACTGGTATCACTACACCATTGGTACCGAGACTGGTAACGCTACACTATTGGTATCCGTACTGGTAACGCTACACCGTTGGTACTCGGACTGGTAACGCTATACCATTGGTACCCAGACTGGTAACGCTACACCGTTGGTACTTGGACTGGTAACTCTATACCATTGGTACTCGGACTGGTAACGCTACACTATTGGTATAGCGTTACCAGTCCGAGTACCAACTGTGTAGTGTTACCAGTCCGAGTACCAACGGTGTACTGTTACCAGTCCGAGTACCAACGGTGTAGCGTTAGCAGTCCGGATACCAATAGTGTAGCGTTACCAGTCCGGGTACCAATGGTGTAGCGTTACCAGTCCGGGTACCAATGGTGTAGTGATACCAGTCTGGGTACCAACTGTGTAGCGTTACCAGTCCGAATACCAATGGTGTAGCGCTAACAGTCCGAGTGACAACGGTGTAGTGTTACCAATCCAAGTACCAACGGTGTAGCGTTACCAGTCTGGGTACCAATGGTATAGCGTAACCAGTCCGATTACCAACGGTGTAGTGTTACCAGTCCGAGTACCAACGTTGTACTGTTACCAGTCCGAGTACCAACGGTGTAGCGTTAGCAGTCCGGATACCAATAGTGTAGCGTTACCAGTCCGGGTACCAATGGTTATAGCATTACCAGTCCGAGTACCAATTGTATAGCGTTACCAGACCGAGTACCAACGGTGTAATGTAACCAGTCCGTGTACCAACAGTGTAGCGTTACCAGTCCGGGTTCGAATGGTGTACCGTTACCAGTCCGAGAACCAATTATGTAGCGTTGTTACTAGTCCATGTACCAATGGTGTAGCGTTGCCAGTCCGAGTACCAACGGAGTAGCGTCACCAGTTCGGGTACCAACGGTGTAGCGTTACTGGTACATGTATATCTGTAACGCTACACCGTTGGTACCCGAACTGGTAACGCTACTCCGTTGGTACTCGGACTGGCAACGCTACACCATTGGTACATGGACTAGTAACAACGCTACATAATTGGTTCTCGGACTGGTAACGGTACACCATTCGAACCCGGACTGGTAACGCTACACTGTTGGTACACGGACTGGTTACATTACACCGTTGGTACTCGGTCTGGTAACGCTATACAATTGGTACTCGGACTGGTAATGCTATAACCATTGGTACCCGGACTGGTAACGCTACACTATTTGTATCCGGACTGGTAACGCTACACCGTTGGTACTCGGACTGGTAGCGCTACACCTTTGTTATCCGAACTGGTAAAGCTACACCATTGTTACCCGAACTGGTACCGCTACACCATTGGTACCCGAACTGGTAACGCTACACCATATGTACCTGGACTGGTAAAGCTACACCGTTGGTACTCGGACTGGTAGCGCTACACCTTTGTTATCCGAACTGGTAAAGCTACACCATTGTTACCCGAACTGGTACCGCTACACCATTGGTACCCGAACTGGTAACGCTACGCCATTGGAACATGGACTGGTAACGCTACACCATTGGTACATTGACTGGTAACGCCACACCATTGGTACTCGGACTGGTAACGCTACACCGTTGGTAATCGGACTGGTAACGCTATACCATTGGTACCCAGACTGGTAACGCTACACCGTTGGTACTTGGATTGGTAACACTACACCGTTGTCACTCGGACTGTTAGCGCTACACCATTGGTATTCGGACTGGTAACGCTACACCATTGGTACTCAGACTGGTAACGCTACACCGTTAGTACTCGGACTGTTAACGATAAACCATTGTGTACTCGGACTAGCAACGCTACACCATTGGTACATGTAACGCTACACCATTGGTACTCGGACTGGTAAAGCTACACCATTGTTACATGGACTGGTAACGCTACACCATTGGTACATTGACTGGTAACGCCACACCATTGGTACTCGGACTGGTAACGCTACATCTGTAACGCTACACCGTTGATACTTGGACTGGTAACGCTATACCATTGGTATTCGGACTGGTAACGCTAAACCATTTATACGCGGACTGGTAACCGCTACACCATTGGTATTCGGACTGGTAACGCTACACAGTTGGTACCCAGACTGGTATCACTACACCATTGGTACCCGGACTGGTAACGCTACACCATTGGTACCCGGACTGGTAACGCTACACAATTGGTACCCAGACTGGTAACACTACACCATTTGTACCCGGACTGGTACATGTACATCTTAACGCTATACCATTGGTACTCGGACTGGTAACGCTACACCGTTGGTACTCGGACTGGTAGCTACACCATTGGTACTCGGACTGGCAACGCTACACCATTGGTAAATGGACTGGTAACGCTACACCATTGGTACATTGACTGGTAACGCTACACCATTGGTACTCGGACTGGTAACGCTCCACCATTGGTACTCGGACTGGTAACGCTACACCATTTGTACCCGGACTGGTAACGCTACACCGTTGGTACTCGGACTGGTAACAGTACACCGTTGGTACTCGGACTGGTAACACTACACCGTTGGTAATCGGACTGGTAACGCTATACCATTGGTACCCAGACTGGTAACGCTACACCGTTGGTACTTGGATTGGTAACACTACACCGTTGTCACTCGGACTGTTAGCGCTACACCATTGGTATTCGGACTGGTAACGCTACACCAATGGTACCCGGATTGGTATCACTACGCCATTGTTACCCGAACTGGTAAAGTTACACCATTGTTTCCCGAACTTGTAACGCTACACCGTTGGTACTTGGACTGGTAACGCTATACCATTGGTACTCGGACTGGTAACGCTACACCATATGTACCCGGACTGGTAACGCTACACCGTTGGTACTCGGACTGGTAACGCTACACCGTTGGTACCCAGACTGGTAACGCTACACCATTGGTACCCGGACTGGTAACGCTACACCATTGTTACCCGAACTGGTAACGCTACACCATCGGTACCCGGACTGCTAACGCTACACCGTTGGTACTCGGACTGGCAACGCTATACCATTGGTCCTCGGACTGGTAACGGTACACCGTTGGTACTCGGAATGGCAACACTACACCGTTGTCACTCGGACTGTTAGCGCTACACCATTGGTCCCCGGACTGGTAACGCTTCAACATTGGTATTCGGACTGGGGTTACATTACACCGTTGGTACTTGGACTGGTAACGCTCTACCATTGGTACTCGGACTGATGACACTACACCGTTGTCACTCGGACTGTTAGCGCTACACCATTGGTCCCCGGACTGGTAAAGTTACATCATTGTTACTCGGACTGTAAGCGCTACGCCATTGGTACCCGGATTGGTAACGCTACACCGTTGGTACCCAGACTGGTAACACTACACAGTTGGTACCCAGACTGGTAACACTACCCCGTTGGTACTCGGAATGGCAACACTACACCGTTGTGACTCGGACTGGTAGCGCTACACCATTGGTCCCCGGACTGGTAAAGTTACACCATTGTTACCCGAACTTGTAACGCTACACCGTTGGTCCTCGGACTGGTAACGCTTCACCATTGATATTCGGATTGGTAACGCTACACTAATGGTACCCGGATTGGTATCACTACACCATTGTTACCCAAACTGGTAACGCTACACAGTTGGTACTCGGACTGGCAACGCTATACCATTGGCACTCGGACTGGTAACATTACACCGTTGGTACTGGTAAAGCTACACCGTTGGTAATCGGACTGGTAACCCTACACCGTTGGTACCCGGACTGGTACATGTACATCTGGAACGCTACACGTAACAACGCTACACAATTGGATTGGTAACACTACACCGTTGTCACTCGGACTGGTAGCGCTACACCATTGGTATTCGGACTGGTAACGCTACACCAATGGTACCCAGATTGGTATCACTACACCATTGTTACCCGAACTGGTAACGCTACACCGTTGGTACCCAGACTGGTAACGCTACACCATTGATATTCGGATTGGTAAAGCTACACCGTTGGTACCCAGACTGGTAACGCTACACCATTCGACCACGGACTGGTAACGCTACACCAATGGTACCCGGATTGGTATCACTACCCCATTGTTTCCCGAACTGGTAAAGTTACACCATTGTTACCCGAACTGGTAAAGTTACACCATTGTTACCCGAACTGGTAAAGTTACACCATTGTTACCCGAACTGGTAACGCTACACCGTTGGTACCCAGACTGGTAACGCTACACCATTCGAACACGGACTGGTAACGCTACACAATTGGTACTTGGACTGGTAACGCTACACCATTCGACCACGGACTGGTAACGCTACACCAATGGTACCCGGATTGGTATCACTACACCATTGGTACCCGGACTGGTAACGTTACACAATTGGTACCCAGACTGGTAACACTACACCATTTGTACCCGGACTGGTACATGTACATCTGGAACGCTACACCGTTGGTACTCGGACTGGTACCACTACACCATTAGTACCCGGACTGCTACATGTACAATTGTAACACTACACCGTTGGTTATCGGACTGGTACATGTACATCTGTGACGCTACACCATTGGTACATGGACACGTAACAACGCTACACAATTGGTACTCGGATTGGTAACGCTACACCATTGGTACACGGACTGGTAACGCTACACCATTGGTACTTGGACTGGTAACGCTACACCATTGGTACATAGACTGTCAAAGCTACACCGTTGGTACTCGGGCTGGTAACGCTACACCATTGGTACCCGGACTGGTACATGTACATATGTAACGCTACACCGTTGGTAATCAGACTGGTAACGCTACACCATTGGAACATGGACTGGTAACGCTACACCATTGATACATGGACCGGTACATGTACATCTGTAACACTACACCGTTGGTACTCGGACTGGTAACGCTACACTATTGGTACACAGACTGGTAACGCTTCACCATTGGTACTCGTTCTGGTAGCGCTACACCATTGGTACATGGACTGGTAACACGTTGAGCATGAAAATGGCATCTCACTGACGTTATTTCGATGACTCGTTGCAGAAGACCGGAATTGATTATTAAAAAAACCCAATAAGAATAAGGATTTGGTAAATATCAAAATTAATTACAGAGTACCGGGATAAAGAAATTAGGTTTACTCGCCTCGGGGTACCCATATGGGTCATATTGGCAACTCTAATCAGATTGCCCGTATTGGTATCCTTGCTGTCGATTACTCAACTAAGACTGTTTATAAGATAAGTGATGAATGAACATTGATATAAAAAATGAATCAACTGCACTCACCCTGTCTCCGAACTCTTTGAAGCAGCACATAGCGTAGTCCCTGAAGTGACGTACTGTAGAGGAGTTGAGCCAGCCACCGTCTTCCTGTATAGGAATAGGAAGTTCTCCTGCGAGTAAAGTCACCACTGGTGTCATGCCTGCCGCTAGTGTGGCGTTGATCACATGGTTATAATATTTCAATCCAGGATTATCGTTTGGGCTGTTTTGCCCTTCCCTAGCCGTAAACAATCTCGACCAATTCAGGGCGAAGTGATAGTGTGAAACCTGAAAAAAATGTGTTTAAATGTAAATGTTTAAAAGTTTACAGGATCACGAAAATTTTGTTGGATAAATAATAATATCTCGATATAATGCCACTCGTGTTAATACCACCTTGCTTACTGCCAGTATATGTCAGGTCCGTTTTTTCACTCTTTTTATCTTCATAACCTTTTTTATGAACCTCTTCCGAGATATTCGAGAAATTCTTTAAAACGCAGTGCAACATAATTATGTCATTGTAGCGTAGTTTTATTGGTATTGTTGCGGATGAGACGTACATTTAGTTTATGATGTAATAAGAGAAATATCATACCGAGGCTGTATAAAACCGTGGTGGGTAGTAAAGAATATATGGAGATATAGTTTATAAGTTACGGCCATCTATATAACCCTTACCCCAAGGAACTTGGCAGCTCTAATGTTGTTGTCGACTTCGGCGTATGACATCTGGTCGGACGTGTCATTATCTGAAAACGAGAAACAGACACCGTGTTTAACTGCACGGCCAAATGAGGCTGCCAGATAATGGCGTTAACGGGATACAGCGGAACCTCGTTTGTCCAGAATCCGAACAGATATAAATCAATATATAATCTCATTTCAACCTGTCTTAACCGAACTCTGAGTAACAAAAACCTTGATAAACCGGATTTTCCACAAATTGGAGACAAATTGAATATTTGTCTGCAATCCTGTGAAAATTATAGGACAATAACTTTCCAAAGAAGGCAGTTTAATACTTATATTTCCGTTTTTGATTTTTTTCTTTCTTATATTTTCAACCTGTTATCGCAAATTTTGCGCTGTCTGTCAATGGGACCTGCTCTTGTGACGTCACTAATACACGCGACCGTTCCCGGCAAAAAAATATAGTTCGTGGAAATAAACACAAAATCATCAATTTAATTCCAACTATTTAATCAATATATTCCACCGTGAGGATAATCACCGTTTATACAACATAACTACATCAATTGTTGCGAGCTACACGGATGGGTTACAATGTACCGCGAGGAATATGTATTGTTATTGATGTGGTGATTTAGCCTGGAGACGAAAGGTGAATTTAGCCAGTGCAGCCGGAAAATGTTGCGTTTGTGAAGAATCCGGGAATTACTTTGTTTGTTGAATGAAGATTTAATTGCGTTGATGTGTTGTTTGCACGTGTGCCATGTGTCGGAAAAGCTACAATTAATATAATGGCGTCGGTCAAAACGACGTCATTTAACCACGACGCCACGAACGAGTTCTTCATATCACTGCACCAATGGGAATTATATGCGACAAGAATGATCTGATATCTTTCCATTTTATTTGGTAAGGTTATATAGTTGCAACGCGCGCAGAGCAAATAGAAATATATATATATATATATATTATTATTATTATTTTCATTATGAGCATTCAGAAGCTTTCAGTTTCCATTCATAGTCAAAACGAAAGCCTTATGGAATAAAACAGATTCAAAGTGAGCACACTTCATGGAAATAGTCACGCTCCTTATTTTATACTGACTATGAAGCGTATGTACAACATTACGGTATATGACTGAAAAAGATCATATCTTTGTGTACCACGGTACCCTTTTACAAAACAATGTGTGTGGTACACACACATATATATATAAATCAAATAATTGTGTCTGGCTCTTGTCGGTCGTCGTAGGTAAGTGATTAGATAAGAACGACCTGAAACCCTGTCCCGTTTAGTCCGACTCTTAGGAAACTCGAGGGGCAATGTTACCTACATCGGGATTTCAAAACAAATCGGTGACGCGTGTATTAATTCCCAGCATGCTTTATCACTTCGTGATGACCTCGGGACATCACTTACGTTTTTGTTTTTGTTTTATTATTTTCAAACATTTAGCCTGTCCATCATACATGTATTACCCAATCCGAACAGAAGATCGAAGTCGGGTCTACAAGTCGTAAGGGTACCCAGGACCTGGAGATAGAACTATTAGAGGGTAAACATATAAGTGCAATGGCGATTGATCTACAACAACAAATCTCGCTCTAAACTAAAATCCCATTATAACTCTCAGAAATGTAGTCTATTTACTTCCTCAGGAAAAATGTGAGTTTTGTGCGGTAAATATTTCTCACTTCATAATTGGTTTATTTAACAACTGCTGATTTTAACTAATCGTTAGAAAACACACATTACACGCAACCCTGCATATGACGTATGCAAAAGCAAATTTAAAACACAGACTACCTTCGGGGACTTGGAACGACGATTCCTTTGTATCCTTCATTTTTAATTAATAAGTCCAAGAGACAAGCCCGACAGCGGTTCTTGTTTATGTGATTTTAAAGTTTTACGTCATAAACATTATACATCGCCTGCAGATTTGTGGGGGAAAAAATGACCTACAATAACCCACTGCATGATCTATTAGACGACCATGTGGCGTTTCCTAAACATCCAGCATACAGGATATTGCATATCCGTTTCTGTATATTTATTTTTTACTTCTTACGTGTTTAATACCGTATCACCCTGTATAACGGTACCATCCTGTACCCTGTATAATAGTGTCACCTTGTATGACCGTATCACATTGTATGACAACATCACCCTGGATGGCATTATCAGTAGGTATGACCGCATCACCATGTATGACCGTATCATTCTGTATGACCGCATCAGTAGGTATGACCGCATCACCATGTATGACCGTATCACCCTGTATGACCGTATACGTCTGTATGACCGTATCACCATGTGTGACCGTATCAGTATGTTTGATCGTATCCCCATGTTTGACCGTATCAATCTGTATGGCCGTATCAGTCCGTATGACCGTATCAGTCCGTATGACCGTATCAGTATGTTTGACCGTATCCCCATGTTTGACCGTATCAGTCTGTATGACCGTATCAGTAGGTATGACCGCATCACCATGTATGACCGTATCACCCTGTATTACCGTATACGTCTGTATGACCGTATCACCATGTGTGACCGTTTCAGTATGTTTGACCGTATCACCATGTTTGACCGTATCAGTCCGTATGACCGCATCAGTATGTTTGACCGTATCACCATGTTTGACCATATCAGTCCGTATGACCGCATCAGTATGTATGACCGCATCACCATGTATGACCGCATGACCCTGTTTGACCGTATCACCATGTGTGACCGTATCAGTATGTTTGACCGTATCCCCATGTTTGACGGTATCAATCTGTATGGCCGTATCAGTCCGTATGACCGTATCAGTCCGTATGACCGTATCAGTATGTTTGACCGTATCACCATGTTTGACCTGTATCACCTTGTGGACCGTATCAGTAGGTATGACCGCATCACCATGTATGACCGTATCATTCTGTATGACCGCATCAGTATGTATGACCGCATCACCATGTATGACCGTATCACCCTGTATGACCGTATCACCCTGTATGACTGTATCACCTTGTGTGACCGTATCAGTATGTTTGACCGTATCACCATCTTTGACCGTATCAGTCTGTATGACCGTATCAGTCCGTATGACCGCATCAGTATGTTTGACCGTATCACCATGTTTGACCATATCAGTCTGTATTACCGTATCAGTATGTATGACCGCATCCCCATGTATGACCGTATCCCCCTGTATGACCGTATCACCCTGTATGACTGTATCGCCTTGTGTGACCGTATCAGTATGTTTGACCGTACCAGTATGTTTGACCGTATCACCATGTATGACCGCATCACCATTTATGACCGCATCACCCTGTATGACCGCATCACCCTGTATGACCGCATCACCCTGTGTGACCGTATCAGTCTGTTTGACCATACCAGTATGTTTGACCGTATCACCATGTATGACCGCATCACCATGTATGACCGCATCACCATGTATGACCGTATCACCCTGTATGACCGTATTCGTCTGTATAACCGTATCAGTCCGTATGACCGCATCACCATGTATGACCGCATCACCATGTGTGACCGTATCAGTCTGTATGACCGTATCACCATGTGTGACCGCACCAGTCTGTATGACCGTATCACCATGTGTGACCGTATCAGTATGTTTGACCGTACCAGTATGTTTGACCGTATCACCATGTATGACCGCATCACCATTTATGACCGCATCACCCTGTATGACCGCATCACCCTGTGTGACCGTATCAGTCTGTTTGACCATACCAGTATGTTTGACCGTATCACCATATATGACCGCATCATCATGTTTGACCGTATCACCATATATGACCGCATCATCATGTATGACCGTAACAGTCTGTGTGACCGTATCAGTCTGTGTGACCGTATCAGTCTGTTTGACCATACCAGTATGTTTGACCTTATCACCATATATGACCGCATCATCATGTTTGGCCGTATCACCATATATGACCGCATCATCATGTATGACCGCATCACCATGTATGACCGCATCACCCTGTATGACCGCATATCACCCTGTGTGACCGTATCAGTCTGTTTGACCATACCATTATGTTTGACCGTATCACCATATATGACCGCATCATCATGTATGACCGCATCACCCTGTATGACCGCATCACCCTGTATGACCGTATCACCATATATGACCGTATCACCATGTATGACCGTATCACCATGTATGACCGTATCACCATATATGACCGCATCACCCTGTATGACCGCATCACCCTGTATGACCGCATCACCCTGTATGAACGCATCACCCTGTATGACCGCATCACCTTGTGTGACCGTATCACTCTGTATGACCGCATCACCCTGTATGACCGCATCACCCTGTATGACCGTATCACCATATATGACCGTATCACCATGTATGACCGTATCACCATGTATGACCGTATCACCATATATGACCGCATCACCCTGTATGACCGCATCACCCTGTATGACCGTATCACCATATATGACCGCATCACCATGTATGACCGTATCACCATGTATGACCGTATCACCATATATGACCGCATCACCCTGTATGACCGCATCACCCTGTATGACCGTATCACCCTGTATGACCGCATCACCCTGTATGACCGCATCACCCTGTATGACCGCATCACCCTGTATGACCGTATCACCCTGTATGACCGCATCACCCTGTGTGACCGTATCACCCTGTGTGACCGTATCACCCTGTGTGACCGTATCAGTCTGTTTGACCACGTTATGGTTATACCGCTGGACAGTTAACATTACAAGTTTCGGATTTGTAATGACTATTTGCTTATATATAATCACTTCAATTAGTACTTACCTGTTAATAACTAAATGATCATTTATCAAATTAAGTAAGAATAAATATTCATAAATTATTTTTTCGTGTTTTAAGTATGGATTACAGATGCATGTCGACGCGAGGTAGGATATTGATTAAGCTGTACCAAGAGTTGTCATTCCTGTTCTAAACTCATAAATGGAAGAATACAGGAGCGATAGCTGTCGATAGCGATTGAAAGTATATACACTGTGCATCCTTTTACAGTGGGATTAACATGTGTTATTTCACGTGATGGTAGAAATTACTGTTCACTATCATTATTCAATCCAAACGAACTGATTTGCACAAAACTCCAACACAACCGAAGCATCGTTCAAAACATACGGGACTAGCCGGTAGGGTCAATATTTACTTTTCTTTTCTTAAGGACGAACAACAGAATTCTGGGTGAAGGAGAAGGTACACATCGTTTTAAGTGCTTAATAAGAAAATTTTATGTAGTTAGGATAATTTTAAAAACAATTTAGGAAACTTCTTTTGATAAGGACATTTATTACCATCCTGTGATGCTGACAAATCATTTCATATTCAAAAAATATTTGTAAACTGGTGTCAGTAAAAATGTTGACTCTGACTGCAGGTGTTACTAAAATCTGATATCAGGAACTGAGAGGTACAGGTTGACTCTGACCTCAGGTGTTACTAAAATCTGATATCAGGAACTGAGAGGTACAGGTTGACTCTGACCTCAGGTGTCATTAAAATCTGATATCAGGAACTGAGAGGTACAGGTTGACTCTGACCTCAGGTGTCATTAAAATCTGATATCAGGAACTGAGAGGTACAGGTTGACTCTGACCTCAGGTGTCATTAAAATCTGATATCAGGAACTGAGAGGTACAGGTTGACTCTGACCTCAGGTGTCATTAAAATCTGATATCAGGAACTGAGAGGTACAGGTTGACTCTGACCTCAGGTGTCATTAAAATCTGATATCAGGAACTGAGAGGTACAGGTTGACTCTGACCTCAGGTGTCATTAAAATCTGATATCAGGAACTGAGAGGTACAGGTTGACTCTGACCTCAGGTGTCATTAAAATCTGATATCAGGAACTGAGAGGTACAGGTTGACTCTGACCTCAGGTGTCATTAAAATCTGATATCAGGAACTGAGAGGTACAGGTTGACTCTGACCTCAGGTGTCATTAAAATCTGATATCAGGAACTGAGAGGTACAGGTTGACTCTGACCTCAGGTGTCATTAAAATCTGATATCAGGAACTGAGAGGTACAGGTTGACTCTGACCTCAGGTGTCATTAAAATCTGATATCAGGAACTGAGAGTTACAGGTTGACTCTGACCTCAGGTGTCATTAAAATCTGATATCAGGAACTGAGAGTTACAGGTTGACTCTGACCTCAGGTGTCATTAAAATCTGATATCAGGAACTGAGAGGTACAGGTTGACTCTGACCTCAGGTGTCATTAAAATCTGATAGCAGGAACTGAGAGGTACAGGTTCTATGTTTGTGGTCCATATATAACGTCTATTAAGTTTCAAAAAGTAGAAGAAAGCTATATGACGGAAGATTGTGTAGGTTAGTCGGGGAGGGGGCAGAGGTGAGGGAAGATTGTGTAGGTTAGTCGGGGAAGGGGGCAGAGGTGAGGAAAGCGCAGTGACGGGACGCGTGAGGGGTAAGCACAGGGCTCAGAGCCTAACAGACACCACCTAGCATTATTGCTTCTGGATATAAAAAGTCTCGAAATTCGATATTAAATCTGGACTTTTAACTCGGTGTATATAATGGTGGTAAGTGAGAGTGGGGCTTAGAGATGGGTAGAGAATGGGCGGTAACGAAACAGCACACAGGACTGTCATATCTGCTATTTGAATGAGGGTAAATTCTGATATCTCTCTGTAGATTGTACATTGTACTATAAGGACATTGTTATCATAAGCCAATGATAAATCGGGTACTTAGTGCTCTTCAATAAAAATAACACACTGGCACTTAAATGTTTACTGTTGCCTTGGTTTACACGTGCTTGTGGTAAATACCATTGGATTTATGGGTTTAGCAGTTTAAACATTATGTAACCGGGAGATGACAGTACGATACATCAGCGCAGATTTATGGTGTTATTATTAAAAAGACACCCAATATTCAGACGACAACACATATTTACTCCCTAACCCTAACCCTAACTAAAAATGCCTGAATGAAAATTATATAAAGTAATGATCATATTGAAAAACATATATAGTCAAAGAAAATCAAAATCGCCCATTTCCATTCGAGGTTATGAGAGGCGAACACGTGGAAAGTGTCTGTTTGCTGATTCCAGACTTTACTTATAAGCCCTGGGAGTTATTGTCTTTAGCTTACCTTTTATACGGCCTGCCTCAAGGGAGATAACGCTCACAAATTAGTGAATGTTTTGCAGTGTGATAATAAAATGTTTTTCTTATAGCAGTTCTGATAATATACATGTTCATGATACTCAAGTTCATTATTGCCAAATAGGGTGTCCAGTTCAGTAAAGAAGATATGCTAGCTTACACATCTATTCCTTTAATTTTGTACAAGCGTTATCTCCCCTTACAAACATTAGAATCGCACAATTATTATTATTACTATTAAATTCCCATCAACACAGGATAGGTCATAAGGGCCAAGAAATGGTCGAAAAACAACAATGCAAAATAAAAACAGCCTAAAATTTAAGAGACAGTTATATTTTCGAAAATAGATTTAAGACATGTACTGTTATTATAGAAATGTTCTCCAGTTGACTTAAAGTCGACACAATCTAATAAGAAGTGTTTTACTGTAAATGGTTTCTGACACGCTATGCATTGAGGCTGGACATCACGTGAATCACACAAGTATCATCACTGTAGACATACACTGTAATTATTAACAACACTGTTTTTGGTTTCTTGAAAATATCTGTCTTATTGCAGGAAAAACACTGGGCAAGTCCTTTGTAGTTTTCCTGTACAACAACCTCTCCTTATTTTTCTTTTTTTGTATATAAGTGTAGTGATGACCACTGATCAGAGGGCTCAGAGAGCTCGCGGTGTGGGTGGAGGTGTAGACTTTTCATCCTCGTCTGGCACTGTTGTATCATTATTGTTAAGTTTGTGTTTGTTTATTTCATCTTGGTTATTTTTTCATAAAAGTTTCAAAAATATGGGTTCATTTCTAAAGATTAGAAACTTACATGGTGCCGATTAACCGATTCTATGTTATAGTGTTTGGCGGTGATACGGTGTTCCGTTATGTTATAGTGTTTGGCGGTGATACGGTGTTCCGTTATGTTATGGTACTACTTTCATTACTTTTATATTTAAAAAGTGAAAAGCAGTCGAATTTGAATCGAAGGCAATCTGTCTCTTATGTGTATTACAGAATTCTACCTGTTTGTTTTATGTGTATATATAATATAATACCGATGAAATCTAAATAAATCGATTACTATCAAAATTTGCAATTTCCTATGTCCCACATTTTACCTGATAGTACAAATGTGGGAAACGCGCTACCAACAATCCGTCGGTACTTACCCCAATTAGTATAAATCCTTCCCGGCGTCGATGATGCAACACCCCAAACAAAATGTCGAGGGAACGTCCCAAATGTGAACTCCTCGCCCCACCCCCGGGCAAAGGCAAGGGCGCCATACAAGAGCGTGAGGTGAACGAGCATATCCGAAGCCCTGTGCGGAAAGCGGTCTGGTACTGTATTCGTCTGGCCAACTCGAGCTCGCTAACACTGACAGCAGCGAGATTGAGTTGTTAAGAGGATTTCAGTCTGACCCCTTGTCACATATATCAGTACACGTGAACAGACTACGGTACCGAGGGTAGGAGATATACCTGCAATCTGTTGATATGTGTATATGTTACTTTTTGTGCAGCTCTAAAATCTAGCATTTATCTCGTCCAAGCGGCATGATTCGTCCTTCCGAGACTCGATGGTGGTGTTAAGGGGCACACATTTTGAAAACTAAAATGTCTTAACTACTGACGAAAGAGAAATAAAATCCCAAAAATATCACGAGAAAAATGTTTTCAACTCAAACGTTTCACTCTAATGTGATTTATTTTACATTTTAAGAATTTAATTTTGTACAAGCGTTATCTCCCCTTACAAACATTAGAATCGCACAATTATTATTATTACTATTAAATTCCCATCAACACAGGATAGGTCATAAGGGCCAAGAAATGGTCGAAAAACAACAATGCAAAATAAAAACAGCCTAAAATTTAAGAGACAGTTATATTTTCGAAAATAGATTTAAGACATGTACTGTTATTATAGAAATGTTCTCCAGTTGACTTAAAGTCGACACAATCTAATAAGAAGTGTTTTACTGTAAATGGTTTCTGACACGCTATGCATTGAGGCTGGACATCACGTGAATCACACAAGTATCATCACTGTAGACATACACTGTAATTATTAACAACACTGTTTTTGGTTTCTTGAAAATATCTGTCTTATTGCAGGAAAAACACTGGGCAAGTCCTTTGTAGTTTTCCTGTACAACAACCTCTCCTTATTTTTCATTTTTTGTATATAAGTGTAGTGATGACCACTGATCAGAGGGCTCAGAGAGCTCGCGGTGTGGGTGGAGGTGTAGACTTTTCATCCTCGTCTGGCACTGTTGTATCATTATTGTTAAGTTTGTGTTTGTTTATTTCATCTTGGTTATTTTTTCATAAAAGTTTCAAAAATATGGGTTCATTTCTAAAGATTAGAAACTTACATGGTGCCGATTAACCGATTCTATGTTATAGTGTTTGGCGGTGATACGGTGTTCCGTTATGTTATAGTGTTTGGCGGTGATACGGTGTTCCGTTATGTTATGGTACTACTTTCATTACTTTTATATTTAAAAAGTGAAAAGCAGTCGAATTTGAATCGAAGGCAATCTGTCTCTTATGTGTATTACAGAATTCTACCTGTTTGTTTTATGTGTATATATAATATAATACCGATGAAATCTAAATAAATCGATTACTATCAAAATTTGCAATTTCCTATGTCCCACATTTTACCTGATAGTACAAATGTGGGAAACGCGCTACCAACAATCCGTCGGTACTTACCCCAATTAGTATAAATCCTTCCCGGCGTCGATGATGCAACACCCCAAACAAAATGTCGAGGGAACGTCCCAAATGTGAACTCCTCGCCCCACCCCCGGGCAAAGGCAAGGGCGCCATACAAGAGCGTGAGGTGAACGAGCATATCCGAAGCCCTGTGCGGAAAGCGGTCTGGTACTGTATTCGTCTGGCCAACTCGAGCTCGCTAACACTGACAGCAGCGAGATTGAGTTGTTAAGAGGATTTCAGTCTGACCCCTTGTCACATATATCAGTACACGTGAACAGACTACGGTACCGAGGGTAGGAGATATACCTGCAATCTGTTGATATGTGTATATGTTACTTTTTGTGCAGCTCTAAAATCTAGCATTTATCTCGTCCAAGCGGCATGATTCGTCCTTCCGAGACTCGATGGTGGTGTTAAGGGGCACACATTTTGAAAACTAAAATGTCTTAACTACTGACGAAAGAGAAATAAAATCCCAAAAATATCACGAGAAAAATGTTTTCAACTCAAACGTTTCACTCTAATGTGATTTATTTTACATTTTAAGAAACTCCGTCATTTGATTGTTTGCGCTAAAAGCAATATAATTTTCCGGACAGATATCTGAAGAGATATATGAGAAAACGGTAACATTTTAGCACCACAGTTTTCAGTTTTCGTTATTGCCGTTTAGAAATCAAACATTAATGTGAATTGAAAGCTTACTGTCAAAACTTAAGCTGCCTGAGGAACATGAGTTCAAGGTCGAGGTAAAAAGACCGAATGAGGTCGATTAATCATAACAGCGATTCCCGAAGGGTGGTCGGATGGGGGGAGGGCTTATTATCATCAGATTTTTTTGGATTTTATTTATGTTTCTACAGTA
>NW_018404840.1:226350-226551 GCF_002113885.1 Mizuhopecten yessoensis | reverse complement strand
TGTTAGGTTTTGGTGTATTGTATCTATTACCGAAGTACCAAGGTGAGTTAGGTTTGGTGTATTGTATCTATTACCTAAGTACCAAGGTGANGTATTGTATCTATTACCGAAGTACCAAGGTGTGTTAGGTTTTGGTGTATTGTATCTATTACCGAAGTACCAAGGTGAGTTGTCCGTTTTGGTGTATTGTATCTATTACCA
>NW_018404840.1:194324-222972 GCF_002113885.1 Mizuhopecten yessoensis | reverse complement strand
TCTATTACCGAAGTACCAAGGTGTGTTAGGTTTTGGTGTATTTTATCTATTACCATCACCATATACATTAATAATATAGAGATACGAACATCACCATATACATTGATAATATAAAGATACGAACATCACCATATACATTAATAATATAGAACATCACCATATACATTAATATTACAGAGATACGTACATCACCATATACATTAATAATACAGAGATACGAACATCACCATATACATTAATGATACAGATATACGAACATCACCATATACATTAATATTACAGAGATACGTACATCACATATACATTAATAATATAGAGATACGTACATCACCATATTTATTAATAATACAGAGATACGAACATCACCATATACATTAATATTACAGAGATACGTACATCACCATATGTTTACATGTATCCCTTCTTCAGCTTAGTTATCTCTGACTGCGTATACACAATGAAAAATGTCTCGGCGGATTGATACTTGTTTAAATTACGGCGTCGTTCAGCGAGATAACAGTCTGATGACAACCAAGTTCAAGTTCAAGTTCAAGTTCTGTATTACCTTAAGTCTGTTGACCCATCAATTTCAAAAGTGACAAATATTTACAATATTTAGAGACACTACAATATTATACAATACAATACATACAATACAATACCATCAATGTACAAACAGTATGGAGAGTTAACAAATTAAGTAAATTTGTTTCTTCTTTCATTTGCCACTTTTATATATTTCATGTTATTTACATTAAATAATTTTATCATTTTAAACATACTTGTTTTTTTTACATAGTCATTTTCCAAAAATTTAACACGCAAATCCGAATAACATGGACATTTAAATATACAATGAAACTCATCTTCAAAATCATTTAAATTACATACAGCACACACTCTAAGACTACGTTCAATATTTTGATATCTACCTTTTTCTATATTTGAATTATGAGCAGATAACCTATTTTTTTTAATCTCTCAACAAATATTCTGTAGTTAATGGTTTTCTTAAGTAACACTGTAATACAAACTGTTTATAAAGACATGTATAGATATATCCCTTTGAAGATGTTCTTACATTTTCTTTGCATTCTTGTCTGTATATATCAATAAGTCTTTATTTAAAAAAAACATTAAAATACATATCATTACTTATTTCTGTTTCCCATATTTGCCTAGGCCAATTTTATATAAATCATTTTTTTATGTTCAACACCCATTTATCGTTATTCTCTAACATTTAAGGAATGACCAAGTTTTTGTTTTGGTATATATGGTATATACCGAAAAATATTTGTGCCCTTTGCATAAATCCGCGAAGCGGTTTATGCAAAAAAGTGCACAATTATTTATTGGTATATACCGTATATACCAAAACAAAATCTTGGGCATTCTTTATAATTTAATTTAAAAAAAAAGTAGACAAAAACGTTGTAAATGCACAGTTAAAGATTTATTGATTTTTTACGTAAACTAAACAATTGCGCTAAAAAAAAGCTGCGTTGTAATTTTGCATTCTGAAGTGTAAAAAGTAGTTCCGTCCTCAGTTGTTTTTCTTTTTAGGTATATACGATATATACCAAAAAAAAGGTTATGGGGGAGATAGGCAAAATTAAATCATATCTTAATAACATGCTTGCAAAGTACAATAATTAATCCTCTTTAACTTAATCCAATATTTAATAATTCTTAACTTTCCCACCAATGACAAAGGATACCTCCCAAGTTCTAAATAAACCATAATATTACAAGTATTTTTTCTTACATCCAGCAGTCGTTTACAAAACAAAGTATGATTTTTTTTCAATATCTGGGGCTTTATGAAAGCCCCATAATTCAGAAACGTAGCTTAGAATACTATTCACATACGTATCAAAGACTGATAATTGAGGTTCAATATCAAAATAATGTTTCCGACATACATTCATAACTGAGAACAAAGCCTTTCTTCCCTGATTTGCAATTTTTGTTGTGTTTTCTAAAAGTTCCATTGTAATTTGATAAGATTCCTAGGTAGTTAAATTCATTTACAATTTCTAGTTGACAACCAATATATTTCCAATATTCACTATTTCTCAAAATACCCCCATTTTGAAACACAAGAATTTTTGTTTTATCCGTATTGACTGTTAGATCCCATTATTTTTGAGTACGATTCTAAAGAGTTTAACATATCTTGCAGACACTCTGGCGTTTCTGAAACAAATCACCATATCGTCTGCGTACATCAAAAGGAACAAATTCAGTGTTTGAATTTATCGACTGACAGTTGTCAATTAAAAATTGCATTTCGCAATCATTAACATATAATGAAAACAATAATGGTGATAAAATTTCACCTTGAAACAATCTGGTTTATTACAATTGAAATAATTAGATAAAGAACCATTATGCTTAATACAACATTTATCACTTCTATACAATGACCAAATAAGCTTTAAGAACCTTCCGTCAATGCCTTGTTATCAATTTGAACCACAAGTTGTGTCTATTGACGAAATCAAGAGCCTTTGTAAAATCAATAAAGCAACAATATAATTATTTTTTTTACGTTTTAGAGCGCGGTAAATCAGAGACTGTAAAGCAAATATGGCGTCAACAGTAGACATTTTTCTCTTATAACCAAACTGAGCATCCGTTTTGTACTATCTTTTTGGTCAAATACCACAAGCCTATTAACAATGATTAATGTGAAAAGTTTCCGAACAGCTACATAATAAGAGTAATACCTCTGTAAATATTTGCAATGTTGACATCTCCCTCCTTAAAGACAGGCACAATATGACCATTTGACCATGCTTCCGGGAAATGACCAGCTTTTAGTATTTTGTTATGTAAAGTTACAAACCAAGGCACCAACACCATTCATTCATTTAAAATATCGTCAGGACCACATGCCTTATTTGCATTTAATTTCTTAAATGCAACAATTATTTCTGTTTCTGATATATTAACGTCTAATTCGTCAAATGTTACATTCGAAGAGTTAGAATCATGTTCTTGCAGAAAATAGTTAACATAAGCATCAATCGCTGGTTTGGTTGGTACAGAAAGGTAAAATAAAATTAACCAATTCACACGAATATGTATCAACACTTGTATTTATATTATCATGGCTGAGCTCACCAATATCGCAAATGTCCAGCAAATCATCACTATTACTCTCTAAAACCCTCACAACTTCCTCTGTCTTCTCATCCTCCCGTTTCACATTCACAAAACTTACATCCTGTCTCACAGCACTCTCAGTACTTGACGCGTTACACACATTACGTTTATGAATACCAATAGAAACACATAGAAACAACGGTTTCTAAACATTGTATGCTTTCAAAATATGAGTCGGGCGCTAATACATAGTCTATCAGAATTGATCCTCTAGTACTATACAAGGTTGTATTACCAGCAGGATCGCCTACAAGTCTTCCATTTACAACTCTCAAACCCGTGGTTCAGCACATCGATAAAAGTTTTTGGTTGACAGTATTTTCCATACTTTTACGTTTAATCATAGTTTTGTCTAGCAAATATTTAACAATGTTAGATAAAATATTACTTGATGCATTAACCAGTAGGTAAGCGTCAATGAAATCATCAACTTCACCAGTTCGACTGTTAAAATCACCTATAGCCAAAATGCTACAAGTGGATTTGTCCTTATATACAGAAATACTTTCTTCTAGTTTTACAAAAAGATCCACATTATGCGTATCATAATAAGTACTATTAGCAGGCGAGAAATAATTACCAAATATGAAAATATCTCTTGAGTACTACGATACTATCATTTACATTTTCGACAACAGTACAAACCTTTTTCAGTTCATTTTTATAAAAAAAATCACAATAACCCCGCCTTTCACATCAGTTCTATCGACTGCATGACTTGTATAACTAGGTAGCTGTATATCTTCATCTTTCTGAATCCAACATTTATATAGACATATGAAATCATGCTCGCATATTATCTTAATAAAATCCTGGTCATTAAGTTTGTCCGAGAGAGATCTACACACATTCCATGAAATTATCGAGATCGTTACACTTTCCCCAATGTACTACCTCACATGCTGGCTACCACGCCCACTTCCGCCGGATATCCTGGGACCGTATTAACCACTACCGTTTGACTGTGCCCCGAATCTTGTTCCGCGCCCACTTCAATTGTGCGGATTGGCATAGTTGTGTCCATTGGGTGTCGTAGCAAAACCCTGGTCACGCGTATGTCTGTAAGGTGATGGCGCGATGTTTGGTCGTCGGCCATGTCCTTCCTGTCTATGTGGCGAATGACGTGCTGCATCAGGTACAGAACCATATGCTCTCCGTGGTAACGTTTTATGACCATTCCCGGGCGTATGGTGCATCATCAGTGAATGGCTTTCTCCCGTAGCCAATTTAGGGGACTGTTTGCGTGGTGGATACGTCCGAGTCCGATCTAGCGGACGCAACATATCGTCGTTCGGTGAGGATGGGACCCTGCCTCGTTTCTCCCTCGCGGTGTTTCTGTCTGAGTAGGATGCTGCTGTGCTACCTGACTGTATGACAGTTCCTTCTGCTGTTCGTCCTGTTGGTCCACTGGTTCCTCTGGAGTTGAGTCGGGGTAATACAGTTGATTGTCTACGTACAATTCGTCCCTGACTAGCTGGACATGATGTCCTAAGGCCTTGTGATGTTTCATGGGACTATACATTTTGTTCCGCCTCTCCTCAATGACATTGTACCCTCGGTTCTTCACAAGTTGACGGTCATTGTTGAAAATGAATCTCGCTACAATAGGTCTTGTTATCCCTCTCTGGTACCGTTGGAAGCGATGCACATTACCGAAAGCAACCTCTTTCCCAACTCCAGTTTCCCATCTAATGAAATCTCTCAACTTTGCCTCTGTATTCTCAAAACGTTGTTCTAGCAGACCGGTAAAGATCAAATTGTTCTTCATCGAGCGACACTGCAGGTCCTCAACAGTTCGTCATATTTCTTTGCCGTCATGTCTCAGAGTTAGGCTCTCACATTCAAGTTTAGCTTTGCTGTCGCAACTTTAAGCCACATCATTCTTGAGGGATTGAACTTGTAGCTGTGTCTTGTCAATCAGTGCCTCATTTGTAAGAATTTTAACTTTCACCTCCTCGTAAAATGCGTTAATTGCTTCTGCGCTCTGTTCAATATCGGTGTTTGTTTTCTTCACATCTGTGATCAAGTGTATCCACTTTACACGCCCTGCCTGCACACTGCCAAACCTCTGTGTCTGGGTTTCTGCTGTTCATAATCGGGTAGACTTGAGGTTTTTCGTGTGAAACAATTTTCTTGATGTAATACTTACCATAACTTTAGTATGCATATCTTACCATAATTCCCATTCATATGTATATAATATAAAAGAAAGAGACTCAAAATCTCCCTTGAAAGGCCCCTCTGACCTGCCAACGTACACACGCATGACAGCAAATACGTCCTTCTGTATCAACTGATGCAACATAGGTGAGGCGTAGGATGAAGAGGAAAGGGTATTTTAGAATAAAAAGAGGGAGGGACTCTGTATTTTATTTATGGTAAGTATTACATCATGGTTTTACAAGAAAAACCTCAATTTCATTTCAGTAGTAATTACCATAACTTTAGTATGCGAATTTGACTTACCGTAGTGGAGACTCAAACATCTCAGCGGAACATTAATCCAACACAGGGCAGTAATTAACTTTGCAGAAACATTGCACAATGGTTCATAAGGAGCCTTCGTCAAGGAAACTAACACAAAAGCCAAATTCTACTGAGGAGCTTACTGCCTAACCCTAGTTCTGTCCAGACCGAAACTTCTGACCAAGGCTGACAGGGAATGAGCTGTGCTTACTTTCGATCTGCCATGAAAAGCAAAAACACTAGCTAAAGCAGAGTGATAGTCAGTAATAGTTCCGGGCGCAAGATTGCGATTTCTGTCTGAACAAAGACAGAAGAAAATCGGCAATCACCTGAACAGACACATTGAGTGGATCCATCTGCCTTCACCACACCAATTGCAGAAGATCTGATTGATCGTGCGATGCTCTCGTCCTCGGAAAAGCCTGTCTGAGCGAGGCCTCCTGTGATAGCCTCCACCCGTGAAGGTGAAGGATCTAGAGACGAGGATGCACCGTCTTTTACCGAGGTTGCCGAAGCAGATCTCGACTGGGAGGTAACCACAAAGGCTGATCCACCAGAATAGCTAGCAGCTCTGGAAACCAGGGCTGTCTCGGCAACAAAGGAGCTACCAGAAGAAGAGAACAAGAAAGCGCTTGAAACTTCTGAAGCACTTATGAAGCTAACGCGCAACCATATAATATGTTCGTTGCCAACTGCATTCATACTACCGCATACATATGTACGCCGTCAAAATGAAGGTCAATCCTTAAATAGATACATAAATGATAGAGAGGTACACTGTACGTACAGTACCATAGACACATTAAAATCTGACATCTGTTTAAGAATATTGGGTTTGATGTCCCTTCCTGCTAGAGTATTGTGTTTATTTTACATGTGTTATCACAATTATCACATGAGTACCGATGGTGTAATTCCAATTATATTGATTATTTTACATAAGTGGGTTTAAAAAACTATTTGTATGAACTTATTTAATCGGGTACATTCACAAATAATTTTAGATGAAAACAAATCGTTTAAAAATCAGTTTTGAGTAAGGAGGAAGACTGGCAAACTGGCTTGAATGCCATCGACGATTTCCGTCGTTTCATACTTCTTAATTATGTTTAAAATGTATATGTTATGCATTGATTGTCACCATCCCGGTATTGTAGATCTATTAAATGGTTGTATTACAAACAAAATTGTGAATGACTATCTAGTTGCTGAACCTTATAGTTTTATTACTTTTTTGCTAGGGGTCGTTCATTTAGAACTGCAAGGGTTTGTTATTGACGTAAAAGACCTTATATCGTTTAGATTGTTCTGTTTTGGTTTATTATCAAAGCGTCAGTTTTTATCGCTACATTCCTAATATATATACACTATACTCCAAAGCTGTTAATGTTTTGCAATGTAGCGTCTTTTTGACATTTTATTTTCATTTTGAAATCCTGTTCACTATGCATAAAGATATATTTACATTTGCATGGCATTGTCACTATATAGCCTTTTTGAAAGCTGTGTCGTTGATGGGACTTTAATTACCATGCATCACGAGACACAATTCTTAGCGTATTAATACAACACTGACCGGAACTACAATATCCAATATAAATAAACATGACGGCTGCTGAAATATCGCTGGGCATTGTGAGATTTGACAATGTCATTGTAAATTAATGTGCAAATAAAAAATAAAATAAAAAAACACTTTTATTACAACGAAAGCAAGACTAAGGTCTGCAATATCGTACAAAGTGCACATCGGTTGAAATCACCAATGCCGGCAATGGAAACAATTTCAACGCTAATGCAATTTATCAGAAATATCGTCTGTTACACTGCACAGGGGTTCGTTACAAATGTCTTAAATACACATATTCTATAGACCTACTGACAAATATGTTACAGACCTACTGATATGAGTCACAGCACACATAAACATTTCAGACATTTGTAACGAACCTGTGCTCCGTTGCAAGATCACTCACTTCAAACGCTATCAGTTTCACGCGTCTCGCATCCACCATTCCTCAGTTTCTGACGACATGTCTAATAACGAGGATGTTATAGAATCTACCGACTGTTGTCAGGTTTCCATACAATCAACAAATACATTCACGCCTGGAAAGTTCGAATTAACTTCCAAAAATAACTCCCTCGTGGAGGGCAAGGTCGGATTTACGGTGTTCACTGTATTTGTCCATGCGCGAAATTTGTTCCGGGGAAAAATCGAAACAATTTCAAATCTAACTTTCAGCTCAGAGTTCTATTGATAAACTTAAATCACCCTATAGACATATCATACGCAATTGTATTGATACTGAATTGTGGAATAAAATTGAAATGTTTGTTAATATTTCAAAGTACTACTTTGTTTGCCAATCAGCACGCGACAATACGCTGTTCAAACTATTGAACGAAATTGTGTGGACTGTCGATAAGGCGGGCATTTTTAATTTTGAATATAAATTACGATGTTAAATTTCAGCTTTGCAAGCAAACAAATCATAATGCGCTAGCGCGCATTATGTTGTTTGCTTGCAAAGCTGTGTCATTCAAATACATCATAAATACCATACAAAAACAGTTCAATGCTTAAATGAATAAATGAACATCGTAAATCCTTATCTAATATAACAATCAAGAGCTTTTATTTCAGAGAATATGTAGTTATGCAATGTATGGAGCAGAAAAGTGATATAGACCTCGACTTTATCTCGGTTAATATCTCTTTCACGGATTAATAACGTCTAATATTCACCTCAACAAATGTTCATAATCCATAAATATTGTCCATATAAGTGCGGCAATGTTAACTTAGTATTATTCTATATTGACTATGATATTGACTAACAACTGAGTACGTGCTATCTTATTCCTCTAGAATTCAACAGATCATTTTTCGATCTGTGAAGTCAAGAGTTTGTCTTCGCGTTTGAATGCCGATGCGTGTTCGACTCCCAGAAAGCTACTGATAACAGACCTATAAAGTGGCTTTATCTTAGGGAAGTGTTTTGGGTAAAACTGTTGATTTCCCTTGTCTGATTTAAATCCCCCGCTTTCACCGAAACGGGGGATATTAATTCGGGTTTGTCCGTCCGTCTGTCATTCTGTCTGTCTGTCACGCATCGTTTCCGTGCAATAACTGCAACAAATGTTAACCGATTTTCTTCAAACTTGGTAACAGGGTTAAATGCCTTGAGGGCTCGACCAACTTTGATTACCACTTTCAGCGGACTTTATTTGGCGGAATCATAGCCCCTTGAATGACGAAAAACGTCATTATCTGCCGTTTCCGTACAATGACTGCAACAAATGTTAACCGATTTTCTTCAAACCTGGTTACAGGGTTAAATGCCTTAAGGACTCGGCTAACTTGATGACCAATTTCAGCGGACTATATTTGGCAGAGTAATGGCCCCTTGAATAACGAAAAACGTCATTATCTGCCGTTTCCGTGCAATAACTGCAACAAATATTAATCGGTTTTCTTCAAACTTGGTACCAGGGTTAAATGCCTAAAGGGTTTTACTAAGTTTGATGACCACTTCCAGCGGACTTTATTTGGTGGAGTAATGGCCCATTAAATAACGAAAAACGTCATTATTTGCAGTTTCCGCTTTATAGCTCTTGCAAATATTACCCAAAATCTTTTAAACTTAAAAACAATGTTTGTGTTCCGATGTCTTTCCACCCATCCCGGGCACTCTTTGGTTTTCGTGTGATAATTGCTGAAGATATTGTGCAGATATTTCAACCAAATTTCGTATGCACATCTGACTCATACTAAGTTTGCCAACCGATGTGATTTGTGCATATTTTTGGATAATTAATGAGGTTAGTAAATTCTGATGGATTAAACGATTTATTTACACCGTAATATCTACATGTTCAATAAAAAGTCTAACTTCTGTATACGGCTTTTTTCTTCTTCAAGTTTCAAGCTATACATTATATCTCAACAGCACGATACTCACATGTTTAAACCTAACCTCAATAATGTTTACCAACAATATGTCCTGCAAGCGGGGGATATAAATTACACGCATTTGCTTGTTAATAATATATATTAGTATTTGAAATAAACTACTCCATGGCTAGATAATTACGGTCGACGTCTGTCTACTCAGACAGCTACACGTATACATTACAGAGAATCTATCTTTCTGGTCAAGTTGAATAATATTCTACTATTCAATAAAATAGCACTGTCCATATACATCGTGTATATCAAAACAACGTCAGCCACACAGTGATACGGTTCTGTAGCATTGACGACTTCTCAAAGTTATCTCTCCGACTTCTCTTTATTTAAGAAAAATTGAGAAATAATCAACGTAGCGTGCTTATTATGAAGAACACAACAAGTGCGAGAAATGTTGGGGAATTAACGAAGAACAAATGACCCAAGTGCAGGATTTCATATATACCATACAACCGACCGTGGCTGATTGCGATACTTGTTTACGTTGGAGGTCATTCCGTATCTACCACTATCGCGTTGTGTAAAACCATACAAACATTGAATAGTATGTCAACCGAAATATGTGTCAACGCAACGTTAACCAGACATGGTACAAAAGGTTATGTGCAGGGTATGTGAGCGACTCCCAATAGGCGGTTTGAACGGGTCGAACGACCGAACCAGGAACTAAGTGATTGTCTTTTTCTTCTTCATTAGGATAAGAATAGCCAGCTGGCGCACGAACTGATGGAAAACTATACAATTATAATCATATAACAGTAATAAAATGAAAAACGCAACACGTTCGCAGTACTTTAATCTCATCTGAAGAATCTCCTTGTTGAGATGAAAGTACAAGAGACGTGTTGTTGAGATATTTTTCTTTTTATACTTATATAATTATATACAGCGAAACTTCTATGATAGGGTGCATCTTTCTATGTTAAAAAGTAGGCACTAACATAAAAAGTGAAAAGCATTTTCACATGGAAGAGCACAGTTACCAACTGGACTTTCAACAAGACTTACCCTATAACAATCATATTTAAATGTACTACACTGATTTCTAAGTTTTGCATGCAAAATTCAAATTAAGGAAAATTACATCAAAATGTGTATGACGATCACTAAAATTGGAAAAATCGCTTTTAAATTTCAATTATACACCCTCATCAATTTCGACAGAGTTTAAAACGAAAATTACCTCAGTTTTTTTCTGGATTGAATGTTCCTTACCAAGTTTAGGACTATGATTCAAAAACATCAGCAATATCATTAATAAAGATAGGAATAAAAATGGCCCAGGAGTTCCACCCTGAGGAAAACTTGCCTAAATGATTAAACCTAATTAGTGAGAATAAGAATGATTAAACCTAAGTGGGAGTAAGAATGCTTAAACCTAAGTGGGAGTCAGAATGATTAAAACTAAGTGGGAGCCAGAATGATTAAACCATAGTGGGAGTCAGAATGCTTAAACCATAGTGGGAGTAAGAATGATTAAACCTAAGTTGGAGTAAGAATGATTAAACCATAGTGGGAGTCAGAATGATTAAACCTAAGTGGGAGTAAGAATGATTAAACCATAGTGGGAGTCAGAATGATTAAACCATAGTGGGAGTCAGAATGATTAAACCTAAGTGGGAGTAAGAATTATTAAACCTAAGTGGGAGTCAGAATGATTAAAACTAAGTGGGAGTAAGAATGATTTAACCTAAGTGGGAGTCAGAATGATTAAACCATAGTGGGAGTCAGAATGATTAAACCATAGTGAGAATAAGAATGATTAAACCTGAGTGGGAGTCAGAATGATTAAACCTGAGTGGGAGTCAGAATGATTAAACCTAAGTGGGAGTAAGAATGATTAAACCATAGTGGGAGTAAGAATGTTTAAACCTAAGTGGGAGTAAGAATGCTTAAACCTAAGTGGGAGTCAGAATGATTAAACCTGAGTGGGAGTCATAATGATTAAACCATAGTGAGAATAAGAATGATTAAACCTAAGTGTGAGTCAGAATGATTAAACCTAAGTTGGAGTAAGAATGATTAAACCATAGTGGGAGTAAGAATGTTTAAACCTAAGTGGGAGTAAGAATGATTGAACCATAGTGGGAGTCAGAATGATTAAACCGTAGTGAGAATAAGAATGATTAAACCTAAGTGGGAGTAAGAATGATTACACCTAAGTGAGAATAAGAATGATTAAACCTAAGTGGGAGTCAGAATGATTAAACCTAAGTGGGAGTCAGAATGATTAAACCATAGTGGGAGTCAGAATGATTAAACCTAAGTTGGAGTAAGAATGAGTAAACCTAAGTGGGAGTCAGAATGATTAAACCATAGTGAGAATAAGAATGATTAAACCTAAGTGGGAGTCAGAATGATTAAACCTAAGTGGGAGTAAGAATGATTAAACCTAAGTGAGAATAAGAATGATTAAACCTAAGTGGGAGTCAGAATGATTAAACCATAGTGGGAGTAAGAATGATTAAACCTAAGTGGGAGTCAGAATGATTAAACCTAAGTGGGAGACAGAATGATTAAACCTAAGTGGGAGTAAGAATGATTACACCTAAGTGAGAATAAGAATGATTAAACCTAAGTGGGATTAAGAATGATTAAACCTAAGTGGGAGTAAGAATGATTAAACGTAAGTGGGAGTCAGAATGATTAAACCTAAGTGGGAGACAGAATGATTAAACCTAAGTGGGAGTCAGAATGATTAAACCTAAGTGGGAGTAAGAATTATTGACTCTCTGGTGCCTTCGAAATAGGTAATTTAGATATACAGTAGAACGACCAGGCAAAAAAACACAGACTGGTTCTTATAAAAGAAAAGTGAGTTTTCAATAAAATTGCTATGTAAGTATTTGAAAATCACTCTTTCAAACACTTCTCCAACTGTAGATAATAAAGAAATAGGTCTATAGTTAGAAGGAAAATACCTGTCACCTTTTTTGATCAGTTGCATAACTTTGGTGGTTTTCCAAGATTTTGGGAAACAACAGACGCTTAAGAAGTATTAAAATGTTTTCAATGGGAACACAAAGGTTTCTGATATGTTTCGTAGCATATTGTGGCTGATTCCATCCTCACCCGAGGCCTCACCAAGCTTCAATATCTGTACATATCTCGTATTTCATTATTATTGACTCTGATGGACCTAGGACTCTTGTCAGCTTTTGACTCGATTGAAGTAACCGCAGTGTCATCTACACGTGTTATGTTAAATATAGCCATCTTATAAATTAGCTAGTCACTAGTAACCAATTTGTCAGAAACAGGATCTACAAGAGCACAGATTGTGTAGTACCAGACGATTGTTTTAACCTTTTGATAAATCTCCAATACGCTTTTGGATCAGAGAACGAGTACTCTTCAATTAAACAATTTACGGGCATGCATTTTTATGTTATTGACCTTATTACGTTGAGATTTTAATTTGTTGATGTTTGAAAGATATTTGGTTGACCTCGCGATTTTATGCAATTTATCTATAATTTAAAAAAAAGTCTTAATTTAGAGGTCACCTAAGGTTTATCATTATATTTCATAGTTACGTGTTTTGATGAAATACATATATTAGCAAGCCTTATGAAAATATCAGTAAAACGCTTACATGCAGTATCAACTGAATCACAATTAAAAACAATTCGTTCCAATTATAATCAGAAATAAGATAATTATATCTGTCAAAATCTTCCCGTTTATACTGCCAAATGTTTTGCTTAAAATAGGATTGACAATACAGGGAACACCAATGCAAGCAATACAACGGTCATGGTCACTGAATGATTTGTCTATTGTTATAACAGGGGAATCATTGATAACAAGCTAAAGGAATAAATTATATTAAAAAGCATGGTTACGAGATGCAGTTAATAAGTCGACTTTAAGTCCCCCGTGAATGTAGCATTTGGTGAAATATCTAGAGCATTGCTTAAAGATGTACAAACATTTACCCCAAAAGGTAAAGCATAATTTTCAGGTCTGTCGGTCGAACCAATAACCAATACAAAATTTCGTAGAGTGATCTTTAACCAAATAATCTCATCACCTTCTCATTCTAATTCCGGTCAACGGTCAACATTTAAAATAGTATTGATATAAACCAGAACACCACCACCAGCGAAATTTGAAATTTCTATCGAAAAGAAAAGGTACATGAAAACCAGATATAAGTAAGTCATCTGTAGAGACCTTATCATCTAAATGAGTTTCAATTAAGCAGATAATATCATATTCATCAGATATATCCTCTATGCGGTTCAATTTATTCCTGAAACCTAGGAAAATAGCGAGTCGGTAACATCATACTAGGACAACGTACAATCCAGCAAAATGTCTTGATTAATAATATTTTACATGTGAAATAAATCTTGCAAAGGTGTGTCATTCAAATAGATCATAAATGCCATACAAAACAGTTCAAAACCTATATTAATGTTTTCTCCGCCTGGAGATTGCCAGGTGTCGTGAACCGGTACTTTTTAACAAGCTTGGCTGAAATACGTGCATGTACACATATGCTTAAAAGGTGTGGATATCAATCGTTTACATGTCATGACCTTGAAATGATATGCTAGGAGCAGAACCAAGCCCGGTACCATGTGTATAGTCGTCTATTCAGGCTAGGAAATTCAATTTATATCTATGGGAAAGAAATGAGACTTAACCCAAGGAAGGGGGCCGGACCTCAGGGTCAATACTGGAGGTATGATTGTGCTCGTCTCATTTTGTCAAGCGGATTGACATCCGGTTATAAGATGAGAATCTCAACCATTTCCCAATCAATGCCCATTTATGTTCCACACTTCAGCCCCCTTGTTAGTCAGCTCTCCATTTTTACATTTTTTAATCAATCTTCCGGTGTGAGCCCGTCCATATTTCCTTTTTTTTAAATCACCACCACGGACAACGGCCGACGCAGTACAACATAAGCTGCTCCTTAGGACCGGATGAGCTAAAAATAGTCTGTTGGTGAAAGAAGCGCACCAGCCATATAAATGTAGGCTACAAAGGCCTACCACCCAGAACTACCGATTTTCATCATGGAGGTATCGGGGAAAATCTGGCTTGTTACGTCCTATCTTATCGTTCTCGTCCCCCGGGGCGGGGCCCAGATGGTCGGGATGGGACAGTCGGAATACGATCCAGATGCCGTGACCCCCGGAAAATTTCCTGACGACTTTGCCTGGGGTGTGGCGACCTCGGCGTACCAAGTGGAGGGGGCCTGGGACAAAGATGGTATGTAATGAGAAAAAACAACATAGAATCCGGATATATTGGGTATGAAAGATTCGAAAATGAATATCATAGATGATTAAATCGACAATAAATATTAGCAAAATTGTTGGACAAATCGTACTATTCGGAACTCTTTAAAGATCATCATTCGGATTTTTATGGGAAATTGCAATTTGCATCATAAATGTTCGGATCAGCATGATTTCTTTGTAAAGAATAAAACCTTATTGATGTTATTTCACTCAATAAAACACCCAACACAAATTTAATGACAATCACGTATCATCGGGTGACAACTGACAAATATAAAGACATATATTTGAAATGTGATAAATTGTATGAATTAGAAAGATCAGTAGCCTGCTTGCCGATCGTCGGTTAAGGGTAGCCATTATGTACGTCATACCAACAGCTGTTTAACAGTTATCTGACCAGTTATTACGGAATTACGTCAATCAAATGGATATCTTCAGGTTGTTTTTGTTGGCTGGGGTGTAATATGGACATTCCTGATAAAAGCACCACGTTTCTCACGGAATCTTCTTATCACCAATTAGCTACATTATACCAAATTTTAATATGATCCACTTACTACAGACATAATATTGTAAACAAGTATTAGTGTTAACATCTTGGCTCTCTAATCTTGGTCAATGTAAATATATCACTAGTTGATTGACGTCTCTATAGGAAAGAGTTTTATTGATTTCCCTATGTATATAATCTATCGTGATATAAGTGTTATGTATATAAATGTTATCTATCTGAACCCCATTATCTATCCAGATATCTGTGTTATTTATCTGAACCCCCATACTATATCCCGATATAAGTCTGATGTATATGAACCCTCATTATCTATAGAGATATAATTGATATCTATCTGAACCCCCATACTCTATCCCGATATAAGTGTTATTTATCTGAACCCCAATAATATATCAAAATATCTGTGTTATTTATCTGACCCCCCATACTCTATCCCGATATAAGTGTTATTTATCTGAACCCCCATACTCTATCCTGATATCAGTAATGTGTATCTGAACCCCAATAATATATCCAAATATCTGTGTTATGTATCTGAACCGCCATAATCTATCTTGTATTGAAAAATCAACAATTGAGCCAGGCTATCGATCAGACCACTCAACACCAATTATATCAATAGTTTTTAACAATTTTAAGAAAGGAAAAGGCCTCTGGAAGTTCAATAATTCATTGCTTCATGAGAGAGAATATCTTAATATTATTAATAAACATATTTTAGACATTAAAATACAATATGCACTACCAGTTTACAACCTCGACTATTTGTCTGTCATTCCAAATGAAGATATTCAACTAACAATCAATGACCAATTTTTTTTTTAGAAACTCTTTTATTTGAAATTAGGGAAAGACTATTTCTTATGCTTAATACAAGAACCCCTAAAAATAAACCCCCAGAAAAGTTATCTTAGAAATAGAATTAAAGAACTAGAAGCTCAAGAAAATGTAGACCATAAAGAACTAAAAGAAAAACAAAATTAATTAGAAGTAATAAGAATACATAGACTGAATGGAAGTATTTTGAGACCTAAAGCTTAATAGGTTGAAGAAGGAGAAAAATCATCTATTTTTTTTTTAAATCTTGAAAATAGAAATTTTGTTACTAAAATTATCCCAGCAATAAATAAAGCAAATGGAGAACTGATTAGAGAACAGGGTGAAATATTAAATGAGGTACAACAATTTTAAGAAAAATTATGTTCTGCAGATAATGATCTTCATGAGGTTAATTTAGATCAGTTTTTAAATGGTAATAGTGTTCCAAAATTGAGTCGTCAAGAATCAGAAAGTTTAGAGGTGAGTATTTCTTATAATGAAGCATCTTGTACACTTAAAAATATGAAAAACAATAAAAGTCCGGGGTCTGATGGGTTTACTTCTGAATTATTTAAATTCTTTTGGAAACAGTTAGGTCAGTATGTAGTTAGATCAATAAGATATGGATATAATAATAATGAACTTTCAATAACACAAAGACAGGGAATCATAACATGTTTACCAAAGGGAGATAAGCCGAGGCAATTTTTGAAAAACTGGAGACCTATTTCACTTCTAAATATAGTATACAAAATAGCATCAGGTTCATTCGCAAATAGAGTAAAAACTGTTTTAAACAAATTAATTAATACTGATCAGTCAGGTTTTATTTCAGGAAGATACAGGAGAAAACACACGAATAATATATGACATCACGCAATATGCTGAAGAGAATGAAATACCTGGTATGCTACATTTTATTGATTTTGAGAAAGCTTTCGATTCTGTTAGGTGGGATTTTATTGATAAGGTACTTGATTTTTTTAATTTTGGAAATGATATAAGAAGTTGGATCAAATTTTTTCACAAGTGTACAAAGTCATCTATTAACCAAGGAGGGAATCTATCACCATTTTTAAAAATTAAATGTGGATGTCGTCAAGGTGACCCTATCGCCCCGTATTTATTTATTTTATGTGCAGAAGTACTAGGTATCAGAATTAGAAATAATAATAGTATTAAAGGAATAAATATAGAAAACACATCAATATTTCTATCTCAATATGCTGATGATACTTCAGTTATTCTTGACGGATCGAAAAGCTCTTTAAGGAAAACATTAGGGGAATTAGACACATTTGCCAAAATTTCGAGATTGAAAATAAACACAATTAAAACTGAAGTAATTTGGATAGGAAGCAAAAAATACTGTGAGGATACTTTTTTTTCAGAGTGGAACTTGCATTGGGGGAACCATAAGTTTACTGTGTTAGGGATTGATTTTCACATTGTATACATAAAATACCAAAACTGAATTATGATAAAAAAACTGGTAAAACTTAAGTTAATTTTAAAAACCTGGAATAGGAGAATACTTTCTCCAATTGGGAGAATTCACATTATTCAGTCTTTGCTTACCTCACAATTTAATCATCTTTTTTATATCCTTACCAAATCCAGATGAACACTTCATTAAAGAACTAAATTCAGAACTGTTTCATTTTTTGGGGTGGAAAATTTGACAAATAAAGAAGGGGTATTATCATAAAAGACTATGTAGAAGGGGGGCTCAAGATGAAACAAATTCATTCTTTTATTAAGGCATTAAAACTAACATGGATCAGGAGATTTTTTTCTAAATCTAATAAATGGCAATGTATACTTAATAAAGATATTGATATAGATATTATGGCTAACTGTGGATCAGAATATTTGTATATTTGTGAAAAAAACATGCAAGAATCCATTTTGGAAAGATGTTCTAAACTCTTGGAAAACCCTCCATAATAAGGAAGAAAATTTGATAAATGGGAATAGGACAATACTGAAAACACCTATTTGGCATAATACATTTTTAACAATAGAAAATAGAATTGTATTTTATAAAGAATGGTATGAGAAGGGAGTAATTATTATCAATGATATAATAAAAGACCCGAAAACAAATACTTTTTATAATTATCTGGAATTTATAGAGAAATATGACTTAAGAACTAATTTCCTTACCTTTGATGGAATAGTTAGAGCTGTAAGGAAATATCTGAGGCATAAGGAAATAGTTAATGATGTTGTTAGTTATCCTTTTATTCCACTTAATCTTGAGATTTTCTTTAAATATATTAAAGGGTCAAAGGACTTCTACAAAATACTCTGCAAAAAAAATATCAGAGCAACAGGTAAAATAAAGTGGAATGAAATATTTAATCTAGATGTTGAAACATGGAATTGTATATATAAAACACCCTTTCAAGTTTCGAAAAATTCTAAGTTACACTGGTTACAATTCAGAATAAGTCATCACATTTTAACAACCAATTCTCATATATTTAAGATAGGATTGATAGAAACTCCATACTGCTTTTTTGTGTAAAACAGAAATAGAAACGATAGTTCATATGCTATTGGAGTGTGAAAAAGTACAGTCCTTTTTTCAGAACTTTGAATTTTTATTAGACTCATTATTTATTCCATTTACTTTTAATAAGGAAACTTTCATTTTTGGCATGCATAACTATAAAAGTACATACTATACAATTGATAACCTTATACTACTACTAATAAAACAGTATATCTATAGATCAAGAAGCTTGCAACAAACCCTATCAATTCATGCTTTAAATAATGCTATTATAGATCACTACAGAATTCAAAAATATATTTCTATAGGCAAAGAAGTAGATACTGCTTTAAAAATTGAAAATTCTTGGAAGAAATGGAACAAATTATTAGAAATCACTCCCAATCCCTGACAAACCCCAAAAGGATAGAATGCATGTGTACATTTTACCTCTGTTAGTTAAACTTTTGATTAAAAGAGATAAATGTAACTCCCTGCCACTTTACTGTTGAAATTATAATTATTATTATGTTTCAGGTTAAATAAATAGTTGCACTAATACATGGACACACATGAAAGAAAAAAAAAACATTAGCAAATTTGTATTAAATGTTGGTTGAAGAATGGAAATGAGTGTGAAAATTAATATTGTAATTATTCTGTAATGCTGAAAATGTTTCAAAAAAAAAAAAAAAAAAAAAATCCATAATCTATCCCGATATAAGTGTTAACTTTCTGAACCCCCATAATCTTTCTCGATATCTGTGTTATGTATCTGAACCACCATAATCTTTCCAGATATCTGTGTTTTCTTTCTGAACCCCCATAATCTATAGAGATATAATTGTTATCTATCTGAACCCTGACAATTAATCCAGATCCAGATATCCCGATATGAGTGTTTTCTATCTGAACACCAATAAATTATTCAGATATCTGTGTTTTGTATCTGAACTCCATAATGTATCCCGATATAAGTGTTTTCTATCTGAACACCAATAATTATATCCTGATATCTGTGTTATGTATCTGAACCCAGATAATATATCCCAATATATAAGTAGTATGTATCTGAACCTTGAAAATCTATCCAGATATGAGTGGTATGTATCTGAACTCCATAATCTATCCAGATATCAGTGTTATGTATCTGAACCCCAATAACCTATCCAGTTATCTGTGTTATGTATCTGAACCCCCATAATCTTTCCCGATATCAGTGTTATGTATCTGAGCCCCCATAATCCATACATATATAAGTGTTATGTATCTGCCCCATTATCTATCCAGATATCTGTGTTATGTATCTGAACCCCCATAATCTTTCCCGATATCAGTGTTATGTATCTGAACCCCCATAATCTTTCTCGATATCAGTGTTATGTATCTGAACCCCAATAACCTATCCAGTTATCTGTGGTATGTATCTGAACCCCCATAATCTTTCCCGATATCAGTGTTATGTATCTGAACCCCAATAACCTATCCAGTTATCTGTGGTATGTATCTGAACCCCCATAATCTTTCTCGATATCAGTGTTATGTATCTGAACCCCCATAATCTTTCTCGATATCAGTGTTATGTATCTGAACCCCAATAACCTATCCAGTTATCTGTGGTATGTATCTGAACCCCCATAATCTTTCTCGATATCAGTGTTATGTATCTGAACCCCAATAACCTATCCAGTTATCTGTGGTATGTATCTGAACCCCCATAATCTTTCTCGATATCAGTGTTATGTATCTGAACCCCCATAATCTTTCTCGATATCAGTGTTATGTATCTGAACCCCAATAACCTATCCAGTTATCTGTGTTATGTATCTGAACCCCCATAATCTTTCTCGATATCAGTGTTATGTATCTGAACCCCAATAACCTATCCAGTTATCTGTGGTATGTATCTGAACCCCCATAATCTTTCTCGATATCAGTGTTATGTATCTGAACCCCAATAACCTATCCAGTTATCTGTGGTATGTATCTGAACCCCCATAATCTTTCCCGATATCAGTGTTATGTATCTGAACCCCAATAACCTATCCAGTTATCTGTGGTATGTATCTGAACCCCCATAATCTTTCCCGATATCAGTGTTATGTATCTGAACCCCAATAACCTATCCAGTTATCTGTGGTATGTATCTGAACCCCCATAATCTTTCTCGATATCAGTGTTATGTATCTGAGCCCCCATAATCCATATATATATAAGTGTTATGTATCTGATCCCCCATAATCCATACATATATAATCTATCGTGATATAAGTGTTATGTATATAAATGTTATCTACCTGATCCCCCATAATTAATACATATATAAGTGTTATGTATCGGAGCCCCCATAATCCATACATATGTAAGTGTTATGTATCTGAGCCCCAATAATCCATACATATATAACTGTTATGTATATGAGCCCCATTAATCCATACATATATAAGTGTTATATATCTGAGCCCCCATAATCCATACATATGTAAGTGTTATGTATCTGAGCCCCAATAATCCATACATATAAAAGTGTTATCTATCTGAGCCCCCATAATGCATACATATATAATTGTTATCTATCTGAGCCCCCATAATCCATATATATATAAGTGTTATGTATCTGAGCCCACATAATCCATAAAGATATAAGTGTTATCTATCTGAGCCATCATAATCCATACATATATAAATGTTATCTATCTGAGCCCCCATAATGCATACATATATAATTGTTATCTATCTGAGACCCATAATTCATACATATATAATTGTTATCTATCTCCCATAATCCATACATATATAAGTGGTATGTATCTGATCCCCCATAATCCACACATATATAACTGTTATGTATCTGAGCCCCCATACTCCATACATATATAAATGTTATCTATCTGAGCCCCATAATGCATACATATATAATTGTTATCTATCTGAGACCCATAATTCATACATATATAAGCGTTATGTATCTGAGCCCCCATAATCCTTACATATATAAGTGTTATGTATCTGATCCCCCACAATCCATACATATATAACTGTTATGTATCTGAGCCCCCATAAGCCATACATATATAATTGTTATCTACCTGATCCCCCATAATCCATACATTTATAATTGTTATCTATCTGAGCCCCAATAATCCATACATATAAAAGTGTTATCTATCTGAGCCCCCATACTCCATACATATATAAATGTTATCTATCTGAGCCCCATAATGCATACATATATAATTGTTATCTATCTGAGACCCATAATTCATACATATATAATTGTTATCTATCTGAGAACCATAATTCATACATATATAATTGTTATCTACCTGATCCCCCATAATCCATACATTTATAATTGTTATCTATCTGAGCCCCCATAATGAATACATATATAATTGTTATCTACCTGATGCCCCATAATTCATACATATATAAGCGTTATGTATCTGAGCCCCCATAATCCTTACATATATAAGTGTTATGTATCTAAGCCCCCATAATCCATATATATATAAGTGTTATGTATCTGAGCCCACATAATCCATAAAGATATAAGTGTTATCTATCTGAGCCCCCATAATGCATACATATATAATTGTTATCTACCTGATCCCCCATAATTCATACATATATAAGTGTTATGTATCTGAGCCCCCATAAACCATACATATATAATTGTTATGTATCTGAGCCCCCATAATCCATACATATATAAGTGTTATCTATCTGAGCCCCCATACTCCATACATATATAAATGTTATCTATCTGAGCCCCATAATGCATACATATATAATTGTTATCTATCTGAGACCCATAATTCATACATATATAAGTGTTATGTATCTGAGCCCCCATAAACCATACATATATAATTGTTATGTATCTGAGCCCCCATAAGCCATACATAGATAAGTGTTATCTATCTGAGCCCCCATACTCCATACATATATAAATTTTATCTATCTGAGCCCCATAATGCATACATATATATGTATGTATCTGAGCCCCCATAATCCATACATATATAAGTGTTATGTATCTGAGGCCCCATAATCTATACATATGTAATTGTTATAAATCTCAAGTTAAAGTTCTTTATAACCTTGGGTCTTTTGACCCATCGGTTTCAAAAGTGACATTTATTTACAATATTTAGAGACACTACAATATAATACAATACAATACATACAATACAATACCATCAATGTACAAACATCATGGAGTGTGATAATTAGGTTATTTGGTTTCTCCTACATTTGCTGCTTTTATATATTTGGCCAATTTGATAAGTTATTTTGTGTTATTTACATTAAATGATTTTATCATTTAAACATACTTGATTTTTTACATTGTAATTTTTCAAAACTATAACCTCCATAATATATCTCGATATAAGTGTTATCTATCTGAACCCCATTATAGATCCGGTAAATCATCAATGTCGTTTAGTTAACGAGGTATTACCAATAAACATATAGGTAGTCTGGTCCTAATTATGAGTGATAAATCAAACTGCATATATTAAAGAGAAAACTTGTTGCTTAAAATATAACAATTCAGCGTTTCAGTGTCCGCATATAACAGAGGGTACCTGATATTAACAAAATACACTGAAGGGAACCTAGTATTGATCCCCGTGGAAAAGCATTGTGTGTGGATATGACCTTGTTTTGACTTTTAACACTGAAAATCGAACTTGTTTGTATGAATCGTCTACAAATTGAACACGACAACGACATAACGGCGATACTACATTGTAGATTACCGACCATAATAAATCCAGACTGAATTATCATATCTGCAGAAAATTGCCTCGTTAAAAAGTTGGTTTGTTGGCCCAGTGGATAGCACACGTTCACTTAGGCGACCGGGACGTGATCATGAGTGGGTGTGAAAACCCAATGGATCACCTACCTGACCACGTGGGTGCACGTGGGGAACCAGATAGTGGATCTTCCGTCCCACCCGTGCAAATATATTTAGTTAAATGGCCTGAGGGCTTCTATCCGGACCAATAAAGTTATATTAGTTATTCAATAATCAAATGTATGCAAATATTTCGGACAAACTCTACGGAATCTTTCCAAGTCTCGGCTGAGATAAAAACATGGAAACCAAAATGTGTCAAATTACTTGTTTGATGTACAAATAGGTTATTTACTTCAATAGCTTTGATAATAACGACCACCTACCTGTTGGGTAAACAGATGAGGGCAAGGTACAGCTTTTACTTATCATGAATGAAATGTCAGTCAGTTCATATTATACAAGTGATTTGCATTTCACGGTTGTCACATCATGAAATGATTTCAAATCGAAAATATGTCTGCATTGTTTGATAAGGACGACAGTGATTGTAATATGTTCATATTTCATCTTTGTCGGTATCTAGGACGCTTTCGTAACGACGGCATCTGTGTTTGTTGTGTAGACGTTAAGGAGATTCACATTTCAACGTTGCCGGGTAGCAAGAAAATGTGTTTCAAAAATGTCCAAATTCTAAGTTAACTTAAATCTTATGTGATGAACTTGGATGGCCTCCGAGGTAACGTGTTAGTACTTTTTAACGACCGCTATTTTAACCCCAACCATTTACGTAACCCGGTTATACTATCAACTTTAATTTCAATCTTTGATGGTTATCATTTGAATTATATAATTTTTTTTAGTAAGAAACAACTTCGACTTCTTGTTTAAAACAACTGGACAGACTAAAATCAAAATGTACTTAGTAGTGTTGTTTTAAACGATTTTGTCATTCAATGAAAGTCGCTCTACCTCTGATATGCTGCTCCTCTGTAAACTGAGACCTTTTACAAAATTACTGCATCGATAGACTCCATAAATAAGGTTCTTTTTTAGAACCAATCCAAAATCCAATACATGTATGACCCCAATGACCCCCATTTTGAACTTGTTTGAACACATTCTGTTTGGTTAATGGCATTCAAATTTATGATGCGATCAGTCCATCCCAAATATTGATATAAGGAAATCTCATACCGGTAAAAGTGCGGATGCACCTGTCCAGGGTAACAGAAAAGGTTATTCAAACCCTCGGGATAAAATATTGAGCAAAAGACCCTCGGCAAAGCCTCGGGTCTTCTGCTCAATATTTTACCCTGGACAGGTGTATTCGCACTTTTACCGGTGTGAGATTTCCTTGTCTCACCCTAGGGTTGAGACGGGGGGATTCCCCTATTCATAACGATGGCATGAATTCCCTTCAACAATACAATGACGTCACGTCACCAATCCATCAACGTCACGTCAACCCTGAATTAAGCATGTAACGTTATCATTACATTGTGAATATGATACACAATGGGAGAACAGGATAAGAGAAAAAGAATCATTCACCCCCTTGTTGGTGAGCCAACGCCTCGTGTTTGGCAACTTAAGAATATTACCCCTCGGGTTGAGATTCCCCTATCTAACCCCCAAGGGGGTGAGAGATTCTTTTAATCCATACCTCACATCAGGATGGGATTATGTTAATCTTACACCCCATTTCACGTGACGTGACGTCACAATGGCTCAACAATAACGTGACGTCACGAATTTGGAAAAAAACGATGCCGCACACGTTAGAAAGATGAGATTATTTTTTCTGCGCAAACATTGTTTGCACATATGGGGTATGCTTAATCTCAAGGAAGAGTTCGTTTTCGTCAAAAAAGCTCTGGTGGGGAAATTGATATTTTCAAAATGGTAGCCAGTCCACACGAATTTTCATGGTTTCTGAGATTATTCTGGTAGTCGGAATGCGAGAAAAATACTCTTTGATGCCCAAGGGTGTAGGATAGGCAAATTCCATCATCGTTTTTTAAATTTGGCAAAACCCTCGGCAAAGCCTCGGGTTTTACCAAATTTGAAAACCCCTCGGGTAGAATTTCCCTATCCTACACCGCTGGACATGAAAGAGTCTTATAATCTTTTATGTAATTCGTTATGAAAAATAATAAATGTTATTATCACAATTCACAAAAAATATGTCATGCAGTAATTGTGGGTTTTCATTCGATAAAGACACGCAGTACATCGCGTTTTCGTACTTTTCAAAAAGAATTCAAACATGAACCGATATCGATACATTATCAAATAAAATTCCCCAAAAAATGTGTCAACACAGTCACATTCCATTTACAGAAATAGAAACATGCAGAATTCCATTTTAAGTTTGTTATTGTGACATAGATCCCATGAAAGGAACATTTGGAAATAACATCATTGAACACCCCTGCAGGGGGCACTGTATTCACACTCGCGGTTCAGATGAAGTTAGAGCTTTATTTTGATAAGCAATTTGTTGACATTAATTGATTTACTAAAACTTACAAAATTTATCCTGTGACGATTTTCACCGAAGATGCTTACTTTTGTCTTGAAAATTTGATCTAAAAATATTTTAATATAAGACTGTTATTCAAATTCTGCTCCTTAAACTTTGGTACGTTATTTTCAGGACGAGCCCCAAGTATCTGGGACACATTCTCCATGGACGGCAATGGTCACGTAAAAGACGGATCCAATGGCAACGTTGCTTGCGATCAATACAGTCATTACAAGGAGGATGTGCAGCTCATCAAATCTCTAAACGTCAGTGAGCATGACCGGAAACATGGGGTCAAATTGCTATTATAAGTTGAATTGATCTGACTGAAGCCCCTAGTTTATGGGCAGATACTGTTTTGTTATAGGTAGATATTGTTTTCTGTTTTATCTAAGAGCAATAATAATGTTATAGTAGCGAAAACAATAGTCCAGTCCCAGTGCGATCAGTTTTCGTCTGTCGTACGTCGTGCGTAAATATTCATATTTTCGACTCCTCAGAAACGGTCAGTTGATGAAACTTGGTGGTAAAGATAAGCCTGAGGAGTGGATAAGAATATATACTCGAGTAAACACCCAAGGCAGCTGAAGGGCGAAGCCATAAAGGATCGCATAGCGAAAATTTCAAAAGACTACTTTTGTGAATCTAAGCAAGTGGATTTTCACCAACATTTTTAAAATGATGCTTTGATGATGAGGATCAGAATGTACACTCAAGAAAAGTCTGACCCTTAGGGGAGGCTCATAGGTGGTAATTAAATAAATGAATATAGTTTTTCCTGTTTTCACATATTGGGTTGTTATCACATATTGGCACGCTACACACGTCCTGCAAAACATGAAAAAACCCACCAACAATCACATTTTCAACTTCTCATAAAAAAACTGTGTGTCAGATTTTATAGAAAGTTGGTGATAATCATCAGCCTTAGGTAGGGATCAAAATTCATACTTTAGATTGGACTGACCCCAAGGGTAATGAGGGACAGGGTCATAAGGATCACAGAAAGCTAAACTGTAAAAGACTTTTTTCTGTGAAACTCACAGGTGGATTTCCACCAATTTATCATAGAAATATCCTTCGATGATCAGATTTTATACTCAAAGAGGGGCTTACCCTCACGGGCTCATAGTGCTGTTAGTCAGTTAGTGCAGAACCGGAAACAATCATATTGTTGACTTCTTTCCAAAAACCGCCTGTCAGATTTGCATGAGACTTGGTAATCATCAACCTCAAATGTTGATAAGACGTTTAAGCTCCAGGGGCCTGAGTGGCGGAAACAAATCTGTTAACAATCTTGGACCAAGATATGCTAGGATCAAATCCTTTTCGTTGATGGAAAGGTGCAAAGGTCCCTAAACAAAACTGTGAATTTCATTACCCCCGGGTCACTCATCCCCCTCTCCCCCTGGGTAATACTGACTTTTGTAAATTTAGGAAATTCATATTCTTTGGTATCTTTATTGATTAACAGTACGAAATAATTCAAACTTAATTGGAATTATAATCATACAATTGTAGATGAACAAGCTCTCATTGGTGGGTAAATTTTATTTGATTGCAGTATTATTTCATCACTTTACTGATATTATTTAAAGCTCTATATACATGTTGGTCACTTCCCAAAGCCAATCCCCAGCCAAACAGCCGTATTTGGTTAAATGTACTTTTATTCTTGTCACATCACAATACCACAACAACAAGTAAGAGTTGTATTTTGACTCGAGTGACAGTTAAGGCATTTGGGCCTCTTGTTTCGTATATACAGATACCTTCTCTTAATTTCCCCTGAATGTAAAAATGATACTATTATACAGTTGGACTAGGACACTTTCGATGACCAGGTAGCACATTTGGTTAGAGCGATAGTGTAACAATCTGAAGTCCAGAGTTCAAATTCTGGTGAAGCCCCGCTGAATTTTAACAATCAGAACACTGTTGATTACATTTTGTATGTATCATTTACATTATTTGTTTTCATGAAAGTCCCGCAAAGCTTAAGTTATGCAGGAAAAAAACAGTTTCCAGTGCGTAACTACAGTTGTTGTCAGTGGTACGGGTTTTTTAATGTGTATTGATAAATCATATACTATGTAGAAAACAAACTTTGGAATGACTTGATATTAAAAATATGTTGTACCAAATACAGTCCTTTTCAAAAAAAGGGTTTGTTAAAAAATATATAGTGCGATGCATCTCTTAGTTACTCGAACTTTGATTCGTTAAAGTAAACGAGAAATATAAAAAAAGCCAAGCCTACACTTTACCCCCGTTTCAATCCAAGAATGATAAAAGCATAGCATCAAAATGAGGCTGGCATTTATTGGCCACAAAGCCAATGAAAGATACCTAACTTGTCTGCCCGACCGGCTCCTATTGTCTGTCCGACCAGCTCCTATTGGTTAACCGACCAGCTCCTATTGGTTGTCCGACCAGCTCCTATTGGTTGTCCGACCAGCTCCTATTTGTTGTCCTACCAGCTCCTATTGTCTGTCCGACCAGCTCCTATTGGTTAACCGACCAGCTCCTATTGGTTAACCGACCAGCTCCTATTGTCTGTCCGACCAGCTCCTATTGGTTGTCCGACCAGCTCCTATTGGTTGTCCGACCAGCTCC
>NW_018404840.1:181384-193152 GCF_002113885.1 Mizuhopecten yessoensis | reverse complement strand
TGTCCGACCAGCTCCTATTGGTTGTCCGACCAGCTCCTATTGGTTGTCCGACCAGCTCCTATTGGTTGTCCGACCAGCTCCTATTTGTTGTCCGACCAGCTCCGATTGGATGTCCGTCCAGCTCCGATTGGATGTCCGTCCAGCTCCTATTGATTGTCCGACCAGCTCCGATTGGTTGTCCGACCAGCTCCTATTGGTTGCTTCGTCTTCTATATAGAAGGGATAATACTCCAAGTCAATAAAACAAATTGGAAATCGTCTTTGCGAGTATAATTGATGCAGTGCTACCTTTTATCTTCTCGCGCTTCTTTATTAGTAGAAATTGTATACCTTCTTTTCGCTTCCAGGTGAAATATTATCGGTTCTCGATTTCCTGGAGTCGAGTTCTTCCAGACGGGACAGAGGCTTCCCTGAATCGCGCTGGAATCAAATACTACAAGAACCTGGTGACAGAGCTGAAAGCTAATGGGATCGAGCCGATGGTGACTCTGTACCACTGGGACCTGCCCCAAGCCCTCCACGACAGTATGGGGGGCTGGCAGAACGCCACAATTGTGCAGTACTTTGGTGCCTATGCTAGGGTCATGTTCCGGGAACTCGGAGACCAGGTATGTCACCATGTCGTTACTATGTAGCCACGGCAGGGTACAATCTGATTATTTTCGTAAGCGCGAGATTTCAATGCCGTGCAAAAGAGATAGTTTTAAATAATTTATATGCGATGTCAACGAGTGGAAGATTTTTTTGCAATTCAACATCTTTGACACACATTGGCTGGAGCAATTAATCATTTTCTATAAAACGTAAGTTCCATACCTATAGTAAGTCACTATGAGACTTGTGTTTTCAGGTGAAATTCTGGATCACTTTGAACGAGCCATGGGTAGTCGCTTGGCTTGGATACGGTTCTGGTGTCAATGCCCCGGGGATCAAAGAGCCCGCTACTGCCCCGTACATAGTAGGGCATAACCAGATTCTCGCCCACGCGCAGGCCTTCCATATATACGACCAGGAGTTCAGGATATATCAGAAAGGTTTGTTTGTTTGTTTTCACTAATAAATAAACATTGAAATATTTTGATGGTAGTGTTATTCCCAAATGAAAAGAATTATATTTTTCCTATTTTGTCAAAAGTATTTGTTTTATATAGTTTTGGAGGTATTAATACATGTATATATAAACCTTTAAAGCTGCTCTGGTCACATACTGTATTTAGAACCTATTACATAAGTTACCTCCCCTTACCCACAAATATGTAAACAGAAAATATCATAACCTGAAGATCAACAAAGACAGTGATAATGATTTTGCTATAATAAGATAACACAATTATTTGCTAATGACGTCACCAACTGCTGACATACATTTTGCCAAATAGGACAGATCGGCATAACGATGAACAGCGATTGGTCGATTCCTAAAACTGATTCACAAGAGGATATTGACGCTGCTGAACGACAGATGCAATTTAGTCTCGGCTGGTTTGCCAATCCCATATTTGGTAATAATGGCGACTATCCGGATGCAATGAAACATATTTCACGACTTCCAGTTTTCACAGCCTTTCAAAAGCAACGCAACAATGGTAAGACACAAAAGAAAACTTCTCCATTATATGTCTTTTCTTTTCGAATAGAAAACGATAGACAACCGGCATATAGTTCTGCCCGAAACAACTACAGTTTGTTATTAGAAATTAACCGTGCATTGCATGCTTTGCTTCAAATATTGAAATAGAAATTTACCGCTCTGTAGACAAGTAAATGTTGTATTGCTCTTACAGTATGACTTCTTCAGCTAACACTCAAGGACAAATATGCGGTTGACATTTTGAACATCAGGCTGATAACATTTCCGTTCAACACGGGCCGATCGGACCATTTTTATACTGTTACCCTTATCAGCCCCCCAAAACACACCACACTTTTTGTACATTGCCCGTTTTACCCGAACGCTCCTGAGGGCTGGTACCGGAATCAAAGGCTGACAAGGAGTATTGTTTCAAAATTGTTTTATTTATAAACTGTATACCATATGTCCGGTACATATAACAAACCAAGAATATTCACAGTTTCTTAACATAACAAGCACGTTAGGTACGGATCATGTCTGATTTCGTGTAAATTTACTCCGCACGTTTTAATTCGCATAGTCGTATAATTCGAATTAGTTTAAACATGTTTTATTGTACAAATATGCAAATGGATTGGACAACAAGTAATGAGTCCTCTCCTCAATACATATGGTAAAAATAGTGTATACGTTTTTTGGGAAAGGGAAAACGATAGGGTAGAGAAGGAAAGGTGGGGTGGGAGGGGATGGGGGTGATGGAGGGAGGGGTGTTACCTAGAAAAGTAAACGTGTAAACTGTGAAATCGATCCGCATTTGAATAAATTATATATTATACAAATTTCATGACAAGCATCCTGGTAGAGTAATTTCAAAATGAACAGAATCAATGTAACAAAGAAATCAGGCAAAATAATGAAATGCATTTCATAGACACATATAACAACTTACACATAAATAAAAATAGAAAAGTAATTATAACTATCAAAACCTATTGCTGGATTTGATGTAGTGATGCACATGTCTAAAGATACTTATGTTGTTTTCTACCGAAAGTTGACTATGACCAAACAAAAGTAGTTCTAAATTAAAATCAACATGCAAGGCATTCACAATTTGGAGCAGGGTGTGTCTTTCGTTGTTAAAAAGTAAGCACTCACAAAAAAAGTGAAAGGCATTTTCACAGGGATTGCCGCAATAACAAACTGGACTATCAACCAGATTTACTCTAAAAAGATCCTATCTAAGTGGACTACACTGATGTCTAAGTTTAATGTGCAAAATGTTCAATTTACGTTCACCGAAACCTAAGTAGATTGGTGGAGGAGATTGTACATTTGAAGTTAACGAGTTTTTAAAAGAATGTAATGAAGTCAATGATCGTACTGAAAGGTCCAATGAATTCCAACCTCGAAGAATTGAAGGTATAAAAGATGAATTTGTTGGAGAAAGCATAAAAGGACGAATTATATAATCATCGTTGTAACGGTTATTTTCTGCAACAGAAGATGACAATAGAGAATTTAAATAGTCCGGAGTTAATTTGTTGTGCATTTAATACAAAAGTTTTTTTGCGTTTTCTTCTATTCGTAAGAGTTTCTAGACCAGTTTCAAAAAGTAAGTCTTCAATTCGGGCATATGAAGGAAGGCAAGTTATAATACGATAAGCTTCTCTTTCGGCTTTCTCTAACATTTCTGTTTTATAAGTTGTACAACCATCCCACAATTCACAAGCATATTCTAAAAATTGTAAAATAAATGATTTATAAATCTTTAAAAGATTATCTCGATTTAATAAGTATTTTAGTCTACGTAAGACGTTGACTTTTTTCATAATGAAGTATATATTGCACAAATATGATCCCCCCATTTTGCACTTGAATTAAAAATTACACCTAAATGTTTATGATGATCAGTAAAATCTAAAAATTCGCCATTAAATTAAAATTGTAAATCGTCATCAATTTCATCCAAGTTTGAAACAAAAATTACCCCCTAAAGAATGCACAAACCTCAACTGCAGGCGATACGTGAAACGAATTGCATGGAGCGGTCCATTTAAGAACTTTATCACACGAGTGAATAAAAGTCGCATGAGAGAAAGTATGTTACAAATTATCACATATTCAAAAATATTAGTTATTTGAACAGACATGTCAACAAAATAGTTATTCGCCAGTGCCAATGTTAGTTGATCTGGATCGCTGTTCCTGACCATGGTCCTTGACCTTCATTTTCGATACTGGCTTCGTCTGCTTCGCTTGTAAAAAGAACACGGCGATTAGTCCACGGACAGCTTATAGATTGTCAATTTAGTTGTTCAATTAAATAACTTTTTTCAAACTGTGTAATACATAAATGGGAAGTTTGTTTTGAACACAAACAGTAATTTAAAACTTATTTTGAAAGCTTTCGATAACGTTTGTTTCCTTTGCATATGACCGTGTCTTGAACCTAAACCGATAAGAACAATTCACTAAACGACAATGTGCCGAGTTAGTTAAGTCGTCCAAATATCACTCTAATACTGCAGGCAGTCAGGGGAACGGCTAATGTGTGTATTCCCTCCGCCCCAGTAGGTATTAAAATGGGTTCATAAAGATGACTCATATAGTGGCCCCCTCGCACCTGTTAATCGACTCGCAATATAAGTTTAACTGTTCGTGTTCAAAACAAACTGAGCGTTTATTTTTTATACCAAACTGTTGATTCTCATTCCGAGTGTGTAATAGATACTCTGATATCATTCCATTTATCACCCTTTGCCCCTTGTATCAGCCGTCGGGCCTGCGGTCCTTGTGTTGATATCAGGGTTCTGTAACGATAAAAGGTACGACGTAAAAATGGTCACAGACTTTGTAATAAACGCTTATTATTAACACAGCATATCACACCCGACATATTGAATCCTTTCACTTATATCAAACATACTGTAGTTGTCCATTTCAATACCATCACACAAATGTACATAAAACATCGCTGCTTGTTGGTTCTATGCATAGAGTTTTAACATGCCATTAAAATGAAATGTCTTGTTTGAAGATTTTTCTTCTAAGATTTATCTATATTGAATACATCCAATTGACTAAAGATATCCAATACCATGATTGTAAACCTGGGTCTGTGGTTCGGTTGAAGGGTCTTCTGATTTCTTTGGCCTAAATCACTACACAAGTAAATTGGTGTCAAACAAACCACGCGCTGTTGGTGATCCAGCCAGCTATATCACGGACAGTCAGACACGTTCTGAAGACGATCCAAGTTGGAGGGGGTAGGTACAAACAAGACACTAATGAAGAGCCTTAGTATGTTGTACTAAGTTTTCCTGGCTACTGCAAATCAGACAGAACCTTGTACAAACAGGATATCAATGGTATCAAACATACCGATAGAAACTTGACTTATCAACTTGTATTCGTTATGAATGACAAAAAACGTTGAACTGCAGTTAATATTTTGGTGGTGTTAATGTTTAAAATAACCCTTTAAAGATAATTTACTAATTTATTTTGATATCATTCAAGAAGAAATATGTTATCTGGTGTTCATTTGTTTTCAGGTCCACCTCCTCCTGGCTCAAGGTCAATCCCTCTGGAATGCGCGATATACTGAATTGGATCAAAAAGACGTACACAAACCCCGATGTTTATGTCACGGAGAATGGAATATCTGACTGTGGTACACTGCAAGATCAGGCAAGGCTGGATTACTACAACGGCTACGTCAACAACATGCTCAGAGGTCGGCTGTACTACTGCTTCAGTGATGTTTAGTCTTAAATTATATACTATTATCAAAAAAGAACAAGCACCTACATATACCAGAATAAAGCTTAACTCGTGTCCATGCAAAAGGGGAAACAACACGTAGGGAATACAGAACAGCATATCATAGGGAGTGTTCGATCAAACAACTAGTTAAATCATTTACTATATCTCACTTACAAGTTTTCACCCTTTCACCAGGAAAAAAATAAAGCAATGAGTCAGATCGATCACTATCATTCATCTTTATCAAACATTTACTACTTTATCAGAAAGTATGCCAACACAACTAACAATAATACTATTGCTTTGCTGTACAGCTATAACATTAGACGGGTGTATGGTGAAGGGATACGTAGCGTGGTCACTGTTGGACAACTTCGAGTGGGCGTCCGGATACACGGAGAAGTTCGGCCTGGTCAAAGTGAACTTTGAGCGTGACGAAAGGCCAAGAACCGTTAAGGACTCGGCCTTCTTCTTTGCTGACTTAGTAAAATACAACGGCTTCCCGTCCGACTGGGATACATCGTCATATATCATGGCAGGTAAGATGACCGACTTGCGGGTTTAAATGCATAGACCAATAGCTGTTCGACCATTCATGAAAACCGAGATGACAAAAATGAGATTATCCAACCTAAAACAAGTTATATATTTATGTATTCAATCCCACATTGATACCTTTTCTCACTCATTTTTGTATTAATTCATGTCTTTAATCTATAATTTTTATATTTAATCATACATTGATACTTGTTACACATATTTTGGCTTTAATTCATACATTTATGTGTTGAATGATACATTAATACGCTTTTCTCACTTATTTAGGTGTTAAATCTCATATCTATGTTGTTTGTTTAAAGAAACATTTTGCAAAAAATATTTGTTTAATCCCACGTTTTGGGTTTTAAGTTATAAACAAATTACATTTATCTTTTATGAACATTCGCTATTTTTTTTCAGATGTAGAAGAGCGGGATATTTTTCTTCAATCGTCATTCCCAGACGGGTTTGCGTGGGGCGCCGCTACAGCAGCCTACCAGGTAGAAGGGGCGTGGAACGAGGATGGTACGTCGATAATGCTGATATTGATCTGAAATAATATTGCATTTCGACATTTCAAATATTATTTGGTACAATTCAAACTTATATAAAAACCATGAAGATTCTGTTGACTTAAGATAGAAATCAATCTTTGTATGTTTTAAACACCCCTAATCAATCTTTGTTTATAGTAATTACAATCAGTGGAGACAGTTGAACATGGTACTTTGTAACTGTTGATTTCCTACCACAGCAAGCCGCATCAATCGCATTTTTAGAAGTCTTGTTTGTAGGGAAGGGACCGAGTATATGGGATGTGTTTTCCCACGCCGGAAGGATAGCACACCACGATACTGGAGACGTAGCCTGTGACAGTTACCACAAGTATAAAGAGGATGTACAGATGTTGAAACAACTCGGGGTAAATCGTCACCACTTTACGTAATCACATGAAACGTAATCCCTATTCGTGTGTATTCCTGAAGTCGTTAATTTGAAATGGCATCACTTATGCATCGACTTATGCATCGACTTATGTAATTTCAAGGTATGACAATGGAAAGCTATCGCTAACCACATACTATATTTCATGTAAAACGTGATCCATATTGTTATATACCTAGTACAGATAGAAGTCTCTACGTACATACAAGGTGAACATTTACGAAACTGTAAGGAGACGTTTACCAAATTTGCAGCCTATTTATTTCCTTACACATGTATCAGTTAGGTTTTTGAAATAATGATAACCGTTAACCTCTATACCGGAATTACATTCAACCCCCAAATCCCGTCAATGTGACGTCATTACAATACACATGACGTCTCCTCCCTAGGTATCCCACTACCGTTTCTCCATCTCCTGGTCCCGTATCATGGCGGACGGCACACCGGCAACTCTGAATCCAAAGGGAATTGCGTACTACAACAACCTGATAGACGAACTCCTTAGGAATGGGATTCAGCCCTTCGTGACGTTGTACCACTGGGATCTGCCTCAGGGTCTACAGGAGTTTGGGGGCTGGGAAAACGATACCATTGTAGATCACTTCAACACCTATGCTGAGATCTGCTTCGCAAACTTTGGACACAAGGTACACTGGCCTCTTTGCGTCAAGGTCACGGAATAATTCATACTGCTACCAGAGCCGTGAACGGTAGAATAAATTGTCATTACTTACAAGTTTGACTAATTAAATACATACCTGAATAGACAGTTCAACCGTTACGTTGAATTCGATTTTTTAGATAATGTTATGTGCTTAAACAAGATTAGTCTTCTGATAAGAATGTTATACCTGTTGTGAACATAAACAACATTTCAAGACAAACAAGGTATTCAAAAGATTTGAGCTTATAGTCACGAATATTGCTGTATCTATAAAAAAGAAATACTTTGTTTGATAGAAGTAAATATACAATATAAAGCTTTTTTTTACAGAGTTATATACAAAATAAAGTACTTTGTTTGACAGTGGTATATACAAAATAAAGTACTTTGTTTGACAGTGGTATATACAAGATAAACTACTTCGTTTGACAGTGGTATATACAAGATAAAGTACTTTGTTTGACAGTGGTATATACAAGATAATCAACTTTGTTTGACAGTGGTATATACAAGATAAACTACTTCGTTTGACAGTGGTATATTCAAAATAAACTACTTCGTTTGACAGTGGTATATGCAAAATAAAGTACTTTGTTTGACAGTGGTATATTTAAAATAAAGTGCTCTGTTTGACAGTGGTATATACAAGATAAATAACGTTGTTTGACAGTGGTATAAACAAAATAAACAACTTTGTTTGACAGTGGTATATACAAAAAAAACTACTTCGTTTGACAGTGGTATATACAAAATAAAGTACTTGTTTGACAATGGTATATACAAAATAAAGTACTTTGTTTGACAGTGTTATATACAAAATAAACTACTTCGTTTGACAGTGGTATATTCAAAATAAACTACTTCGTTTGACAGTGGTATATACAAGATAAAGTACTTTGTTTGACAGTGGTATATACAAGATAAACAACTTTGTTTGACAGTGGTATATACAAAAAAAACTACTTCGTTTGACAGTGGTATATACAAAATAAAGTACTTTGTTTGGCAGTGGTATATACAAAATAAAGTACTTTATTTGACAGTGGTATATACAAAATAAAGTACTTTATTTGACAGTGGTATATACAAAATAAAGTACTTTATTTGACAGTGGTATATACAAAATAAACTACTTCGGTTGACAGTGGTATATACAAAATAAACTACTTCGGTTGACAGTGGTATATACAAAATAAACTACTTCGTTTGACAGTAGTATATACAAAACAAATTACTTCGTTTGACAGTGGTTTATACAAAATAAACTACTTCGTTTGACAGTGGTATATGCAAAATAAAGTACTTTGTTTGACAGTGGTATATACAAAATAAGCTTCTTCGTTTAACAGTGGTATATACAAAATAAAGTACTTTGTTTGGCAGTGGTATATACAAAATAAAGTACTTTATTTGACAGTGGTATATACAAAATAAACTACTTCGGTTGACAGTGGTATATACAAAATAAACTACTTCGGTTGACAGTGGTATCTACAAAATAAACTACTTTGTTTGACAGTGGTATATACAAAATAAAGTATTTCGTTTGACAGTGGTATATACAAGATAAAGTACTTTGTTTGACAGTGGTATATACAAGATAAACTACTTCGTTTGACAGGGGTATATTCAAAATAAACTACTTCATTTGACAGTGGTATATTCAAAATAAGCTACTTCGTTTGACAGTGGTATATGCAAAATAAAGTACTTTGTTTGACAGTGGTATATTTAAAATAAAGTGCTCTGTTTGACAGTGGTATATACAAGATAAATAACGTTGTTTGACAGTGGTATAAACAAAATAAACAACTTTGTTTGACAGTGGTATACACAAAATAAAGTACCTAGTTTGACAGTGGTATATATAGAATAAAGTACTTTGTTTGACAGTGGTATATACAAGATAAACTACTTCGTTTGACAGTGGTATATACAAAATAAAGTACATTGTTTGACAGTGGTATATACAAAATAAACTACTTCGTTTGACAGTAGTATATACAAAACAAATTACTTCGTTTGACAGTGGTTTATACAAAATAAACTACTTCGTTTGACAGTGGTATATGCAAAATAAAGTACTTTGTTTGACAGTGGTATATACAAGATAATCAACTTTGTTTGACAGTGGTATATACAAGATAAACAACTTTGTTTGACAGTGGTATATACAAGATAAACTACTTCGTTTGACAGTGGTATATTCAAAATAAACTACTTCGTTTGACAGTGGTATATACAAGATAAAGTACTTTGTTTGACAGTGGTATATACAAGATAATCAACTTTGTTTGACAGTGGTATATACAAGATAAACAACTTTGTTTGACAGTGGTATATGCAAAATAAAGTACTTTGTTTGACAGTGGTATATACAAGATAATCAACTTTGTTTGACAGTGGTATATACAAGATAAACTACTTCGTTTGACAGTGGTATATTCAAAATAAACTACTTCGTTTGACAGTGGTATATTCAAAATAAACTACTTCGTTTGACAGTGGTATATGCAAAATAAAGTACTTTGTTTGACAGTGGTATATTTAAAATAAAGTGCTCTGTTTGACAGTGGTATATACAAGATAAATAACGTTGTTTGACAGTGGTATAAACAAAATAAACAACTTTGTTTGACAGTGGTATACACAAAATAAAGTACCTAGTTTGACAGTGGTATATATAGAATAAAGTACTTTGTTTGACAGTGGTATATACAAGATAAACTACTTCGTTTGACAGTGGTATATTCAAAATAAACTACTTCGTTTGACAGTGGTATATTCAAAATAAAGTACTTGGTTTGACAGTGATGTATACAAAATAAAGTACTTTGTTTGACAGTGGTATATTTAAAATAAAGTGCTCTGTTTGACAGTGGTATATACAAGATAAATAACGTTGTTTGACAGTGGTATAAACAAAATAAACAACTTTGTTTGACAGTGGTATATACAAGATAAACAACTTTGTTTGACAGTGGTATATACAAAATAAAGTCCTTTGTTTGACAGTGGTATATACAAAATAAAGTATTTCGTTTGACAGTGGTATATACAAGATAAAGTACTTTGTTTGACAGTGGTATATACAAGATAAACAACTTTGTTTGACAGTGGTATATACAAAATAAAGTATTTCGTTTGACAGTGGTATATACAAGATAAAGTACTTTGTTTGACAGTGGTATATACAAGATAATCAACTTTGTTTGACAGTGGTATATACAAGATAAACTACTTCGTTTGACAGTGGTATATACAAGATAAACAACTGTGTTTGACAGTGGTATATACAAAATAAAATACTTTGTTTGACAGTGGTATATACAAAATAAAGTATTTCGTTTGACAGTGGTATATACAAGATAAAGTACTTTGTTTGACAGTGGTATATACAAGATAAACTACTTCGTTTGACAGTGGTATATACAAGATAAAGTACTTTGTTTGACAGTGGTATATACAAGATAAACTACTTCGTTTGACAGTGGTATATACAAGATAAAGTACTTTGTTTGACAGTGGTATATACAAGATAATCAACTTTGTTTGACAGTGGTATATACAAGATAAACTACTTCGTTTGACAGTGGTATATTCAAAATAAACTACTTCGTTTGACAGTGGTATATTCAAAATAAAGTACTGTGTTTGACAGTGATGTATACAAAATAAAGTACTTTGTTTGACAGTGGTATATTTAAAATAAAGTGCTCTGTTTGACAGTGGTATATACAAGATAAATAACGTTGTTTGACAGTGGTATAAACAAAATAAACAACTTTGTTTGACAGTGGTATACACAAAATAAAGTACCTAGTTTGACAGTGGTATATATGGAATAAAGTACTTTGTTTGACAGTGGTATATACAAGATAATCAACTTTGTTTGACAGTGGTATATACAAGATAAACTACTTCGTTTGACAGTGGTATATACAAAATGAACTACTTCGTTTGACAGTGGTAGAACAAAATGAAGTTCTTTGTTTGACAGTGGTATCTACAAAATAAACTACTCCGTTTGACAGTGCTATATACAAAATAAAGTACTTTGTTTGACAGTGGTATATTTAAAATAAAGTGCTCTGTTTGACAGTGGTATATACAAGATAAATAACGTTGTTTGACAGTGGTATAAACAAAATAAACAACTTTGTTTGACAGTGGTATATACAAAAAAAACTACTTCGTTTGACAGTGGTATATACAAAATAAAGTACATTGTTTGACAGTGGTATATACAAAATAAACTACTTCGTTTGACAGTAA
>NW_018404840.1:152738-176011 GCF_002113885.1 Mizuhopecten yessoensis | reverse complement strand
TATATACAAAATAAACAACTTTGTTTGACAGTGGTATACACAAAAATTAAGTACCTAGTTTGACAGTGGTATATATCCAATAAAGTACTTTGTTTGACAGTGGTATATACAAAATAAAATACTCTGTTTGACAGTGGTATATACAAAATAAAGTACTTTGTTTGACAGTGGTATACACACAATTAAGTACGTTGTTTGACAGTGGTATATAAAAAATAATATATAGTGAAAAATAAGAACAATTCGAATCGTTAATATAAATGCATATAAACATATTGTCATAGTATCCATGCTGGTCATTATCGGCGCTTACTATTTTAAAAACAAAATCAACAGAAACAAAATATTCGTTTTTAGTTTAAAACGTTACCTACAAATGTATATTTTCTCTCACAAATATACGTGATTGTATTATGAGCATAACTGACTTTGTATTTTACAGGTAAAATCCTGGATTACGTTTAACGAGGCGTTCGTCGTTTCCTGGTTGGGATACGGTATCGGAGTATTTGCCCCGGGCGTTTACAGCCCTGGTAACGCTGTGTACAAGGTGGCTCACAATATCATCCGGTCACATGTCCTGGCTTATCACACTTACGACGATCACTTCCGGTCTAGGTATAATGGTAAGTTCAGCCGTACTTATTCTTCTTTAGAGTACAGGGGTTCCATCAATGCACTGATGATTATGTCCTTGGAAACCTGTGCACAGAGGCGTGAAAAAAGCAGCGGTGGTCAACCGGTGATTATGCTATTGTATTACATGTGTGTGCTTTCATAAATGAAAGTTTATGTTGTTCCAACAATAATTACGCGAATTCAAACAGTTTGCAAAAAAAAGTCTTTTCAAACCCCGATGAAAAAAACCCAACCTTAATGCTTAAATGAGGAGCAACACATTGGTACTAATAAAATGTCGTTTTGTGTGACTTTTTTCCTCATTAAATTTCTGCATGTAAAAATGGCTAAAGCTGTGATGATAGTTATGACGTCAGTTTTTTGTGTACTCATTGGCTAACAAATATGTCGGTTCTCGTTCGTACACATATTTTAGGAATTGGTGCATACTTAATGTTTGATTGTTTGCATTCTTTCAGTTTATTTGAAATGCTATCTTTTAGATTTCGCGTAAGTCCTTTACACATATCAATCACATTACATCTACAAACAGTCCACAGTAAACTGGTACAGCACATTATACAATGAAACCTTCATAACTGACTGTGGACGCGACAGCTCTGTCTAGAGACGAACCACTATATCCCCCTAAAACCCTGACACGACAAATGACTTAATAGTAAATGAGCAGAATGTTTATTTCAACGTTACATGTAATAGTGTGCTTTAAGTTCTGCAATCGGACTACCGCATGGGACACCCTACTGAGACGGCCCTCATACGTGTACATGATGACATAGCTTCTGCATTGGATAACACGTACAAGGCGGTGCTTGTCATGCTGGACTTGTCAGCAGCATTTGACGTCATCGACCATGGCATATTTTACAACCGTCTGGGGTACTCTTATGGAGTGACTGAAACTACACTATGCTCGATACAGTATTATCTGAGTGAACGACGACAGTGTGTTGCCATCGGATCTACCACCTCACATGACAAAATACTAGATTTCGGGGATCCTCAAGGGTCGGTGTTAGAACCACGAAAATATTGCCTATATTCCAAACCGATCGGGGATATTTGTCGTCGCCATGGTACATATGGTTATCTAACCACAGGGGAGTTGGGATACAATATGAGAAAATCTGGAAGCTTGTCTGACAGACATCAGTACCTGGATGAACGCCAACATGCTAGAGATTAATCAGGAAAAGACGGAACCAATGGTGTTTTCCCCAAAAGGTCAGCAAACAATGGCTCCCCAACTCAAGGTCGGTGCCAGAACTATTTGTGCCAGTAATTTTTATACTCTTACAAGTATACTGCTCTGTGCATCCCTGACACTTTGGCGCTGGATATCCGCACTCATAGTAGTGTCTTCTTGTTGGGCTCCGGGGTCTGGCGGGGACACAGATAGCGAATCTAATTAAAAAACACACATGGGTAAAAATCATTAAACAACCGACAAAACAAGAACGATGACTCAAACATGACAACATCAACATAAAAAGCACGCATTTTACGCAGTTCTTGTAATGTCCTCCACACAGAGTGGCAAAGGAATGACCTCGTTGTCGCCTCTGCTGATAACGAAAGGCATCAAGGGAATTGCTGGAGATGTGAAATTTGTTAAGCTTCTGGGATTGGCGATCTCCTTGTAGAGGTTTATCGGTCTCCGAGGTGAGGTGGATGTTGACCAGAAAGAACAATGACACCGTACGAACAAACACCTTCATAAACACATTCTCAACACCAACACTATCCAAAACATTAACAATCGGAAACCAGAGGTAAAATGTTTCCGTCAACATCCCAAATCCATTGCGATGACGATACTGTCAGAAGTACGGTCATCACAAAAACGATGTAGACGGAAAACAGTGTACCAGTATTGAGGCCGTGATGGTCACACAGTACGAAGTGACTGTGACATCGCCAACTTGCGCTGTGTCAACTGTGAGGGAAAGCACGCTGCCTCTTCTCGACCTACCTGGAACCGGGGGAGAGATATATTGCGGGTTAAATACACCCGAAGTGTCTCCTTCCCCGAGGCCAGGAGGAAAGTCGAGAGTGCAGACATTGCTGCACCCACTTACGCGCAGGTGACTTGAGTCAAGGCGCTGGTTGGCAATGTCACGGTCAAAGATATGTCAGTACAAGCTTCTGAAGACAGACCTGCCTGGGGCTCACAAGTCTCAGACATGGCTGACAAACAGACCTGCAAAATCATCGTAGGAGACCCATCACGGTTCAAACAAAAGGCATAAAAAACACATCCCTCCTAAACAAAAAGCCACAAAACAATTACCCACAACCGCGAACGACATCGTCGCCAAAACTAAAACAACCTCAAAAAGCACCTACCTCACAAGTACAACGATGTCGTTAGCTATCTGTTCATAGCACGAGGTCAGAAAAAACATCGCTTGCAGAAAAACCACCACCGAAAAAATTCAAGATATCCCGAAAGCCTGCCGTGCCCGATCTAAATTTCATTTATGGCAAAGGATCGGATGACCCGACCAACAGATTTAATGTTCTGCTTGATTTTAATGATGAGTTAGAGACGAATGCTTCAACGTTTCACGCTTCAACTCCATCAAGATCAAGCAAACATAAATAAATAACAAAATAGTTACATCGAACATCCGTGGATTGAAGGCAAATATAGAAGAATTTCAACATTTATCTAAAGAACTAGACCCAGCAATATTCTGATTACAAGAAATAATGCACAAAGACCCAATTAACTTAAAACACTTCTCACTCTACTGTAATATCGCAACGGGTGGCGGCAGGGCATCGGGTGGTGCGGCTGTGGCTATCAATAAAAATATTCCTCATAGACGTATCAAGTTGAACACATCTTAACAAGCTGTTGCAGTTTGCGTAACTTTACACAGACAACTAATTATCTTCGTCCTAGAGATGGCTTTAACTATGACCAACTTAATAATATCGTGTCCCAACTTCTAACACCTTTCGTAATACTGGGTGATGTAAATGGCCACACTAGACTGTGGGCTCCCCAAACACAGACGAAATAGGAAGACGTATTGAAAAGTTAAATAAACACTTTATGTTTGTTTAACATTAACGTCCCTACATACCTACACCCTGCCTCTAGCTCGCTTACCCACATCGACCTATCCTTGTGCCACCCTTCAATTCTACTTGATTATGACTTGAAGGTCAACAATGATCGATGTGGAAGTGATCACTTTCCCATCTTTCTTAAATACATAGGGTCCTCAATTGAGGAAATTCTACCTCGATGGAATATACACAAAGCAGATTGGATGCAATTTCAACACCGATGAGATTACTGAGGAACAGTTCATGAGCATTGACGACCCAATTAAAACCTTTACTGAAACACTAACTTCTATTGCCCAAAAGACAACACCAAAATCTGCTTCAAAACCTACAAAGTTCCTTTCATCAGAAGAATCTTTTAAAACACGCAGTAATCGGGCAGCTGCTCTAAGACGCTACTTGAACTGCCCGACCGCTTCAAACTACAGTGATTTTAAAATTTGGCGGGCAAAGGCTCGCGATCAATGACAATTCACAAAAGAAACAGCTGGAGAGAATATGTGTTCAAGATATCATCAAACACTTCCTCAAAAAATGGGACATGATTCGAAAAATAAGTGGAAAAAGGAAAAAGTCAACATCCTTCCACCTCATTAATAATTTTTTTTGGTCTAAGTCTAAAATTGCTGATGCATTTGCAAAAAACATAGCTAAAAACTCATCCAATTCCAGTCTTTAGAGAAAGAAAAAAAAAAGGAAACGGCTAAATTTCAAATCACAAAAAAAAAGGAAAGATAAAATGAACCATTCATCCAACCAGAACTTGTTGATTCGCTTAGAAAATCAAAGGACTCTGCTTTAGGTTCAGACAATATATCCCATATCAATTTCTCAAACAACTACCGGGCTCGTCACTACATATTATGTAACGCTACGTAATGTCACTACATAAGGAACTTCTTTACATATTCAACAAAGTTTACGCTTCCGGAAAGATTCCAGATTGTTGAAAGATCTCTACACTTATACCTATCCCGAAACTGGGAAAGAATGCTACTGACCCAAACAACAATCGTCCTATTTCTCTGACTAGTTGTGTATGTAAAACTTTAGAACGAATTATTAACACAAGGCTGGTTTGGTTTCTTGAGGCCAACTATATAATATCCATTCTTCAAAGTCGTTTAAGAAACAGAAGATGGACAAATGACCATCTCATCAGATTCGTGACATTCACACAAGGCTTTCACCAAGAAGGAACACCTTGTTGCTTTGTTCTTTGATCTTGAGAAGGCCTATGATACTGCATGGCAGTATTGCATCATGAAAGATCTCTCCCCCAAAAAACTCCCCAATTTCATATCTGATTACCTATCAGGTAGACACTTCAAAGTCCGTGTTGGTTCAAATTTGATACGTCTAAACAGGAAATTGTCCCACATGGTGGAATCCTAGCAGTCACTCTGTTTGGTCTTAAAATCAATGATATAGTCAAATGTCTTGGTCAGTCAACGGGTCGTTATTCCTGGATGACTTCTTGATCTGCTACAGATCTAAGAATATGCAAACGATAGAACGACAACTTCAATAGAGTTAAAACAAATTACAAATTTGGGCAGACGAAAACTGCTTCAAACTCTCTAAATCCAAAACTGTGTGCATGCATTTCTGTCAGAAACGAAAAGCACACAATGACCCAAATCTTACACTTGATGACATTAAAATTCCTGTTGAACAAACCAAATTTCTCGGTCTAATTTTTTATTCGAAAATCACTTTCATACCACATATAAAGTATCTGAACGAAAAGTGTTCCAAGGCGTTAAACATTATACGAGTCCTTTCTCATACTCGTTGGGGAGCGGGCCATAAAATGCATTTGCGCCTATACAGATCACTTATTTGAACAAAACTCGATTATGGTTCTATGGTATACGGGTCGGCGCGCAGTTCTTATCTGCAGATGCTAGACCAAATCAATAACAAAGAGCTACGTCAAGCCCTTGGAGCTTTTCGAACAACGCCTGTAAAAAGGCTTTACGTGGAAATGAATGAACCATTCCTTTATGACAGAAAGAAAAAACTTTCATTACAGTTTTAAGCTCAATCAAACTCAAACTCTAAAAATCCTGCTTTCAACCAAATATTCAACCCAAAATACCTAAACATATTTACGCAAAACCCAAAATACCAAAACATATTTACGCAAAACCCAAAACTTCTGCCAACATTTGGTATCCGAATTTCAAATTTCCTGCAAGAACTCAACATAAATTTGACTGACATTGCTGAATTTGATATATCTGATGTTCCTCCATGGACAATATAAACACCTGATTTTTAACTGTACAATCCATGAGCGATGGAACTCCAGTGTACTGACCGAAGAACACAAAGCCTCCTTTTGGGAATGCATTTTGAAGTACCCTTCTCATACACAACTTTACACCGATGGTTCTAAAGAAGGGGAGAAAGTGGCACAAACCCTGCTGTTCTGCTAATTCTTGCACTTCAAACCGAATACCAGACGGCGCCTCTATCTTTTCTGCCGAAGCATGGGCAATTGGTTTAGCCCTCGACCATATCGATAAACACCGCAGACGAGACCCTAAAACACACTTACAAAACCTTACTTTTCGCATATCTTGTATCTTAAAGAAATCTAAAATAACTTGACTATGGATTCCGAGCCATGTCGGAATTTTAGGCAACGAATTTGTTGACAGAGAAGCAGAAAATGCGTAAAATCTCCGACAAACAAATATCAAACTACCATATACACATTTTAAATCTATAATAGTATAGCCAATCAAGATGACTGGCAGCAACGCTGGTCTCTCGAGACCTATACAGATCACTTTTTTAAGTACAACCGAAACTTGAAACATGCGTTACGAGTCGGAAAGATCGCAGAGAGGAAGTATTTCTCTCTCGGCTCCGCTCTGGGCAGACTTATCCTACTCATTCCTACCTTATAAAACGAGAAGATCCACCTACATGCCACGCATGTGACACTCCATTATCAGTGGAACATTTTTTAATAGAATGTTCCGATTATAAACACATTCTTGATAATTACATCCGAGTCCGAGATATGAAAACTCTTTTCAGTTCCGTGGACTCGTGAGCATTATCTAACTATTTGAAAGACACCGGTCTATTCTATTCTTTTATCCCACCTTACCCTATATGACGTTATATTTATATATATAACACATATTTCATGTAATCTGTTTATTATCTCTTATATTATTTTAACCCTTTTATCATTTTTAATTATTTACACATCCAGTGAGAATGCTTTTAAAAATGTTCATTTTTATCTGATTTTAATTTTCGCTACTCACATGTTTGTTTGGAATAAATAAATAAATCACCATGGCCCTAAATGACCACATTTGTCGATGGGCCGTTAAACTCAAACCACCAAACAAACAAACAAGAACTATTGAAACTGTCCCAGCTAGGGGTAATCTTTGATAGTTCACTGGACATGGAGAAACAAGTGCACGCCATTGCCAAATCCTGTTACTACAAGATCAGGAACATCGGCTGTATCCGGCAGTTTATAACTACAGACGCATGCAAGATTTTGGTTCATTCACTTGCTACCTTTCGGTTGGATAAGGTAATGCCCTGCTCTGTGGTATATCTGACAAACTAACAGATCGTCTACAGAGGCTCCAGAACACTGCAGTACATCTGGCTACTAGTACTCGAAAGAAGTAAAACATTACACCTGCGCTATATTCATTGCACTGGTTACCTGTACGATACAGGTCACAGTACAAAATGTTGGTGTACACATATCAGCGTAGCAGCCGTCACGACCACTGCGGTCGGATACAGAATCATTGTTGTATGTCCCAAAATATCGTAATGTGACCTATGTGCTCTTTGCACAGACGTCATGTGCATACCACCCTTTATTTGTATTTATGTGCACATTGAGATGATTATCTTCTTGCTTTATGTATAATCCATATGTTGTAAAGCCCTTTTGAGTAATTTTACAAATTATATAGGGCGCTATATAAATGTTGTATTTTTTATTATAATTATCAAAACACATCGTTGCGCAGGCGGAACATTATTTTTGTATTGTCACAATATAAAGTTTAAATGAAGTCTTTCCCTGCTTATAAAGCCATATTTTATACATTCCTAGTAAACTTTATATCCTGAGGTAACGTTTTCCAGCAATTTACAAAATGCCTGATATGTAGCGTTTGACAGCCTTACAGCCTTAAAAAGGAGACCTTAACTCAAATTTCTGATATATTTTCTCGTTCAGTGCTATCAAACAAGAAAGATACATGCGTGTTATATCTTGAACCACACCAATGTAATATTCAAAATTTGGAGTTTGACTGATGTCACATGTTGATTAGAACATGCGTACCCATCCGTGGGAGCTGTTTTGTTTCTCTGAGTTGTACGGGTTATTTATTATATCACCTGTGATATATAACTTGCGTAACTGCATGTAGCAGCTGGTGTCGTTTATCCGTGTTGTACGGGGTTCTTGATGTCACCTTTGATTAACAGCATGCGTACCAATCTGCAGCAGCTGCTTTAGCTGTCCGTGTTGTATTGGTTTTGCTTTTATGTCACCTGTGGCTTAGAATACGAGAACCCATCTTTAGTAGCTGCTTCTGTTTTCCCGTGTTGTGCGTAGCTTTATGATGTCACGTGACATTAAGAATACGCGTATCCATCTGTAGCAGCTGCTTTTTTGTGTTGTATGGGTTCATGATGTCACATGTGGTTCAGAACACGCGTACCCATCTGTAGCAACTGTTTTTTGTTTCGTCTTGTTGTGTAGGGGTGTATGACAATTTCCGTATTACCTTACCTTATTGTTTTCGCACGATTACAGGTCAGGTAGGAATCACTCTAGACTGTGATTGGAAAGAAGCCAATCAGCACCGGTCGGCCGCGGACAGATACGCCGCGGAAAGAGCACTTCAGTTTAAATTGGGATGGTTCGCCAATCCAATCTTCGGAAATGGTGACTACCCATCTGTTATGAAACGTGTTGTGAAGGCAAAGAGCTTAGCTCAGGGGCTCGCCCAATCAAGACTACCAGAGTTTACTCCAGAAGAGATTGCACAAAACAAAAGTAAGCAGACGAGTTGAAAATTTAAAACTTTTCTGTTATGTCGCCATTAAAACCAGCAGTATCATAGTATTAATACTGGTCTACATGTATCAACAGAGTAATACAGGGCCTCGAAGTAGTTTTAGTGGTCTACATGTATCAACAGAGTAATACAGGGCCTCGAAGTAGTCTTAGTGGTCTACATATATCAACAGAGCAATCCAGGGCCTCAAGGTTGTCTTAGTGATCAACAAATATCAACAGGGTACTACAGGGCCTCAGGATAGTCTTAGTGGTCTACATGTATCAACAGAGTAATACAGGGCCTCACGGTAGTCTTTATGGTCTACATGTATCATCAGAGTATTACAGGGCCTCAATGTATTATTAGTGGTCTAAATGTAAAAGAAGAGTTATACAGTGCCTCAGAGTAATGTTAATGGTATATATGTATCAAAAGAGTAAAACAGGGCCTCACGGTAGTCTTAGTGGTCTTCATGTATCAACAGAGTAAATCAGGGCCTCACGGAAGTCTTAGTGATGAACAAATATCAACAGGGTACTACAAGCCCTCAGGATAGACTTAGTGGTCTATATGTATCAACAGAGTTATACAGGGCCTCAAGGTAGTATTACTGGTATTCATGTATCAACAGAGTAGAACAGGGCCTCTAGTTTGTCTTAGTGATCAACAAATATAAAAAGGGTACTACAGGGGCTCAGGATAGTCTTAGTGGCCTATATGTATCAACAGAGTTATACAGTGCCTCAAGGTAGTATTACTGGTATTCATGTATCAACAGATTAGAACAGGGCCTCTAGGCAGTCCTAATGGTCTACATGTATCATCAGAGGATTACAGGGCCTCAATGTATTATTAGTGGTCTAAATGTAAAAGAAGAGTTATACAGTGCCTCAAGGTAGTATTAGTGGTATTCATGTATCAACAGATTAGAACAGGACCTCTAGGTAGTCCTAATGGTCTACATGTATCAACAGAGTAACACAGGGCCTCAAGGTAGTCTTAGTGGTCTACATGTATCAACAGAGTAAAGCAGGGCCTCACGGAAGTCTTAGTGATCAACAAATATCAACAGGGTACTACAGGGCCTCAGGATAGTCTTAGTGGTCTATATGTATCAACAGAGTTATACAGGGCCTCAAGGTAGTATTAGTGGTATTCATGTATCAACAGATTAGAACACGGCCTCTAGGTAGTCCTAATGGTCTACATATATCAACAGAGCAATCCAGGGTCTCAAGGTAGTCTTAGTGGTCTACATGCATCAACAGAGTAATACAGGGCCTCGAAGTAGTCTTAGTGGTCTACATGCATCAACAGAGTAATACAGGGCCTCACTGTAGTCATTATGGTCTACATGTATCATCAGAGTATTACAGGGCCTCAATGTATTATTGGTGGTCTAAATGTAAAAGAAGAGTTATTTAGGGTCTCAGAGTAATGTTAATGGTATATATGTATCAAAAGAGTAATACAGGGCCTCACTGTAGTCATTATGGTCTACATGTATCAACAGAATAATACAGGGCCTCAAAGTGGTCTTAGTGATCAACACATATCAACAGGGTACTACAGGGCCTCAGGATAGTCTTAGTGGTCTACATGTATCAAAAGAGTAAAACAGGGCCTCACGGTAGTCTTAGTGGTCTACATGTATCAACAGATTAGAACAGGGCCTCTAGGTAGTCCTAATGGTCTACATGTCTCAACAGAGTAATACAGGGCCTCGAAGTAGTCTTAGTGGTCTACATGTATCAACAGAGTAATACAGGGCCTCACGGTAGTCATTATGGTCTACATGTATCATCAGAGTATTACAGGGCCTCAATGTATTATTGGTGGTCTAAATGTAAAAGAAGAGTTATATAGTGCCTCAGAGTAATGTTAATGGTATATATGTATCAAAAGAGTAATATATGGCATCAAGGTAGTATTAGTGGTATTCATGTATCAACAGATTAGAACAGGGCCTCTAGGTAGTCCTAATGGTCTACATGTATCAACAGAGTAATACAGGGCCTCAAAGTAGTCTTAGTGGTCTACATATATCAACAGAGCAATCCAGGGCCTCAAGGTTGTCTTAGTGATCAACAAATATCAACAGGGTACTACAGGGCCTCAGGATAGTCTTAGTGGTCTACATGTATCAACAGAGTAATACAGGGCCTCAAAGTAGTCTTAGTGGTCTACATGTATCAACAGAGCAATCCAGGGCCTCAAGGTAGTCTTAGTGGTCTGCATGTATCAATAGAGTAATACAGGGTCTCAAGGTAGTCTTAGTGGTCTACATGTATCAACAGAGCAATCCAGGGTCTCAAGGTAGTCTTAGTGGTCTGCATGTATCAATAGAGTAATACAGGGTCTCAAGGTAGTCTTAGTGGTCTACATGTATCAACAGAGCAATCCAGGGTCTCAAGGTAGTCTTAGTGGTCTGCATGTATCAATAGAGTAATACAGGGTCTCAAGGTAGTCTTAGTGGTCTACATGTATCAACAGAGCAATCCAGGGTCTCAAGGTAGTCTTAGTGGTCTGCATGTATCAATAGAGTAATACAGGGTCTCAAGGTAGTCTTAGTGGTCTGCATGTATCAATAGAGTAAAACAGGGCCTCGAAGTAGTATACGTGGTCTACATGTATCAACATGGTACTACAGGGCCTCAAGGTAGGTAGTGGTCTACGTGTATCAACAGAGTAATACAGGGCCTCAACGTAGTCTAAACAGCCTGTCAACAGACACCAACATTACAACGCCATAAAGGTTAAAAAGTTAATGTTTTTTGTATCAAGAGTGACACAATATTCCTCTTCAATATATTTAATAATCATGTTTGTTTCTGTTTACAGAATCCGCGGATTTCCTCGGCTTAAACCATTATACGTCTAACCTTGTGTCTCAACTTGACCAACCGATTCAGGATCAAAGCTATGAAAATGACCAAGATGTCGACATCACTTACGACAACTGCTGGAACAGGTTTTAGTTCAAACATGCACAAAGAAATGTTCAAACACATATGAACAAATCGGCAGTTATGATTAGTTAGCTATTACATGCATATTGGTCAGACAGACAACTACCCTATTGCCAATCTCCTGGGGAAAAAAGCTTCCTCTGGATTATCATTCTGGACAATCGATACTTTTTTATGTTCATGAAATGTTCATGTCTTCAAAACTAAGGGCATTGTTTATATCCATGTTCATGAGAAATTCGTAGCAGATATCTATGGTCAAGGACGATCCCTGTTTGATATGAATATTGTAGGGAATAGGTTGTATTCTCGTCATTATAAAAGCTTATGCTTCGTTTATCAATTTTTCATTCAACACTGTCTGTTACTAATAATGAATCCTTAACGAGGTATAATGAATGCATAATTTAAAACCTGTGGCTAGTTATAAGTCATCGTTAGGCTAGGCTGAACACACATGTTATGCAGAAATAAGAGACGCTTTGAGCAGTATTATATTGTATGACAAATATAATCTAATGTCGCTGTTTTGGTGGATTGCAGGTCAGAGTCGTCATGGTTACGTGTTAATCCCTGGGGACTTAGGAAACTTCTGAAGTGGATCCACGATAGATATGATAATCCCGTGATCTACGTCACAGAAAACGGAGTTTCCGACAAAGGCCAGCTGAATGATGAGACACGTATACGTTACTACAGAGGTTACATTAACGAGATGTTGAAAGGTGAGGCAACGTGGTACACAAAGTACACAAAGAACCTAAAAACAACTTACATGTACAACGAAATACACGAAGACCTATCAGCAAATTACGCGTATAATGTTTTACACGAAAACATTAAAACACGTACAATGTGGTACACAAAACGTCAAAACAACTTACACATACAATATAGTACAAAAAAAAATAAAAAAAATTGCATGTACTACGAAGAATACAAAAACCAATTACAACTTACGCGTAAAATGCAGTACACAAAATCGTGAAAACAACTTACACACACAATGTAGTACACAAAAACGTAAAAAACACCTTACACAAAAAATGTAGAACACAAAAACATCTAAACAACTTACACGTACAACATAGTACAAAAAAACGTAAAAACTTACATGTACAACGAAAAAACCCTATTACAATTTAAACGTAAAATGAATGAAACAAAAGTGTGGAAACAACTAACATGAACAATATAGCATGCAAACGTTAAAACAACTTAAACGTACAATGTAGTACACAAACACGTTAAAACAATTTACACGTACAATGTACAAACACGGAAAGAGACCTTACATATACATATTAATTAACTATTTGTGTATGCTATGAAGGTCTATGTTTCTTATCACGCTCATAAATATGCTTTGTGGTTTTGTTGTCACTACGGCAGTTCAGGCTATCAGGACGTGACTTTCCTTAGATTTTACCTATGTTTATATGGTGGTTCTCGCTATCAGGACTTGACTTTACTTGGAGATTACCTATGTGTATATAGTGGTTCTCGCTATCATGACGTGATATAACTTAGATTTTACCTATGTTTATATAGTGGTTCTCGCTATCAGGACGTGACTTTCCTTAGATTTTACTTATGTGTATATAGTGGTTCTCACTATCATGACGTGATATAACTTAGATTTTACCTATGTGTATATAGTGGTTCTCGCTATCATGACGTGATATAACTTAGGTTTTACCTATGTTTATATGGTGGTTCTTGCTACCAGGGCGTGACTTTCCTCAGATTTTACCTATGTTTATATGGTGGTTCTTGCTACCAGGGCGTGACTTTCCTCAGATTTTACCTATGTTTATATGGTGGTTCTCGCTATCAGGGCTTGACTTTACTTGGAGATTACCTATGTGTATATAGTGGTTCTCGCTATCATGACGTGATATAACTTAGATTTTACCTATGTTTATATGGTGGTTCTTGCTATCAGGGCGTGACTTTCCTCAGATTTTACCTATGTTTATATGGTGGTTCTCGCTATCAGGACTTGACTTTACTTGGAGATTACCTATGTGTATATAGTGGTTCTCGCTATCATGACGTGATATAACTTAGATTTTACCTATGTTTATATGGTGGTTCTTGCTATCAGGAAGAGACTTTCATTTAATTTTACCTTTGTTTCTATGGTGATTCCCGCTATCGGGGCGTGACTTTTCTTGTATTTTACCTATGTTTATATGGTGGCTCTTGCTATCAGGAAGAGACTTCCATTTAATTTTACCTTTGTTTCTATGGTGATTCCCGCTATCGGGGCGTGACTTTTCTTGTATTTTACCTATGTTTATATGGTGGTTTTCACTATCAGGGCGTGATATTACTTGGATTTTACATGTATCTATGTTTATATGGTGGTTCTTGCTATAAGGAAGAGACTTTCATTTAATTTTACTTTTGTTTCTATGGTGATTCACGCTATCGGGGCGTTACTTTTCTTGTATTTTACCTATGTTTATATGGTAGTTTTCGCTATCAGGGCGTGACTTTCCATAGATTTTACCTATGTTTATATGGTGGTTCTTGCTATCAGGAAGAGACTTTCATTTAATTTTACCTTTGTTTCTATGGTGATTCCCGCTATCGGGGCGTGACTTTTCTTGTATTTTACCTATGTTTATATGGTGGTTCTCACTATCAGGGCGTGATATTACTTAAATTTTACCTATGTTTCTTTGGTGGTTCTCGCTATCAGGACGTGACTTTCCTTAGATTTTACCTTTGTTTATATGGTGGTTCTCGCTATCAGGGCGTGACTTTCCTTAGATTTTACTTATGTTTATATAATGGTTCTTGCTATCAGGACACGACTTTCCTTAGATTATACCTATGGGTAAATGGTGATTCTCGCTATCAGGGCTTGACTTTCCTAAGATTTTATCTATGTTTATATGGTGGTCCTCGCTATCCTTGCGTGACTTTCCTTAGTTTTTTCCTATGTTTATATAGTGGTTTATTGCTATCAGGACGTGACTATGCTTAGATTATACCTATGTTTATATGGTAGTTCTCGCTATCAGGACTTGACTTTACTTGGAGATTACCTACGTGTATATAGTGGTTCTCGCTATCATGACGTGATATAACTTCGATTTTACTTATGTTTATATTGTGGTTCTCGCTATCAGAAGAGACTTTCCTTTGATTTTTCCTTTGTTTATATGGTGGTTCTCGCTATCGGGGCGTGACTTTTTTGTATTTTACCTATGTTTATATGGTAGTTCTCGCTATCAGGGCGTGACTTTCCTTAGATTTTACCTATGTTTATATGGTGGTTCTTGCTATCAGGGCGTGACTTAACTTGGATTTAACCTATGTTTATCTGGTGGTTCTCACTATCAGGGCGTGACTTTCCTTAGTTTTTTCCTATGTTTATATAGTGGTTTATTGCTATCAGGACGTGACTATGCTTAGATTATACCTATGTTTATATGGTAGTTCTCGCTATCAGGGTGTGACTTTCCTTAGAATTTAGCTATGTTTATATGGTGGTTCTCGCTATCGGGGCGTGCCTTTTCTTGTATTTTACCTATGTTTATATGGTAGTTCTCGTTATCAGGGCGTGACTTTCCTTAGATTTTACCTATGTTTATATGGTGGTTCTCGCTATCAGGGCGTGATATAACTTGGATTTTACCTATGTTTATATGGTGGTTCTCGCTATCATGGCGTAACTTTACTTGGATGTTACATGTATCTATGTTTATATGGTGGTTCTCGCTATCGGGGCGTGACTTTTCTTGTATTTTACCTATGTTTATATGGTAGTTCTCGTTATCAGGGCGTGACTTTCCTTAGATTTTACCTATGTTTATATGGTGGTTCTCGCTATCAGGGCGTGATATTACTTGGATTTTACCTATGTGTATATTGTGGTTCCCGCTATCAGGGCGTGACTTAACTTGGATTTTACATGTATCTATGTTTTTTGGTGGTTCTCGCTATCAGGACGTGACTTTCCTTAGATTTTACCTATGCTTATATGGTGGTTCTCGCTATCAGGGTGTGACTTTCCTTAGAATTTACCTATGTTTATATGGTGGTTCTCGCTATCGGGGCGTGACTTTTCTTGTATTTTACCTATGTTTATATGGTAGTTCTCGCTATCAGGGCGTGACTTTCCTTAGATTTTAGCTATGTTTATATGGCGGTTCTCGCTATCAATCAGGGCGTGACTTAACTTGGATTTTACATGTATCTATGTTTATATGATGGTTCTCGCTATCAGGGCGTGACTTAACATGGATTTTACATGTATCTATGTGTATATGGTGGTTCTCGCTATCAGGGCGTGACTTTCCTTATATTTTAGCTATGTTTATATGGTGGTTCTCGCTATCAGGGCTTGACTTAACTTGGATTTTACATGTATCTATGTTTATATGATGGTTCTCGCTATCAGGGCGTGACTTACCATGGATTTTACATGTATCTATGTGTATATGGTGGTTCTCGCTATCAGGGCGTGACTTAACTTGGATTTTACATGTATCTATGTTTATATGGTGGTTCTCGCTTTCAGGGCGTACATTTTCTTAGATTTTACCTATGTGTCTTAGGTGGTTCTCGCTATTAGGGCATGACTTTCCTTAGATTTTACCTATGCTTATATGGTGGTTCTCGCTATCAGGACACGACTTTCCGTAGATTTTACCTATGTTTCTTTGGTGGTTCTCGCTATCAGGGCGTAACTTTCCTTAGATTTTACCTATGTTTATATGGTGGTTTATCGCTATCAGGACACGACTTTCCGTAGATATTACCTATGTTTCTTTGGTGGTTCTCGCTATCAGGGCGTGACTTTCCTTAGATTTTACCTATGTTTATATAGTGGTTTATCGCTATCACGACGTGACTTTGCTTAGATTTTACCTATGTTTATATAGTGGTTTATCGCTATCAGGGCGTGACTTTCCTTAGATTTTACCTATGTTTACATAGTGGTTTATCGCTATCAGGGCGTGACTTAACTTGGATTTTACATGTATCTATGTTTATATGGTGGTTCTTGCTATCAGGACGCGACTTTCCTTAGATTTTATCTATGTTTATATGGTGGTTCTTGCTATCAGGACACGACTTTCCTTAAATGTTACCTATGTTTATATGGTGGTTCTCGCTATCAGGGCGTGACTATCCTTAGATTTTATCTATGTTTATATGATGGTTCTCCTGACTTTACCTGGATGTAACTTTACTTTAATTTTATCTATGTTTATATGGTGGTTCTCACTATCAGGGCGTGATATAACTTAGATTTTACCTATGTTTACATGGTGGTTCTCACTATCAGGGTGTGACATTATTTGGATTTTACTTATGTTTATATTGTCATTCACGCTATCGGGGCGTGACTTTTCTTGTATTTTACCTATGTTTATATGGTAGTTGTCGCTATCAGGGCGTGACTTTCCTTAGATTTTACCTATGTTTATATGGTGGGTCTCGCTATCAGGGCGTGACTTTCCTTAGATTTTACCTATGTTTATATAGTGGTTTATCGCTATCAGGACGTGACTTTGCTTAGATTTTACCTATGTGTAAATGGTGGTTCGCGCTATAACGTCGTGATATAACTTGGATTTTACCTATGTTTATATGGTGGTTCTCGCTATCAGGAAGAGACTCGCCTTGGATTTTACCATTGTGTATATGGTGGTTCTCGCTATCAGGACGTGACTTTCCTTAGATTTTACTTATGTTTATATGGTGGTTCTCGCTATCGGGGCGTGACTTTTCTTGGATTTTACCTATGTTTATATGCTAGTTCTCGCTATCAGGGCGGGACTTTCCTTAGATTTTTCCTATTTTTATATGGTGGTCCTTGCTATCCTCGCGTGACTTTTCTTAGATTTTACATATGTTTATATGGTGGTTCTTGCTATCAGGACACGACTTTCCTTAAATGTTACCTATGTTTATATGGTAGTTCTCGGGATCAGGGCGTGACTTTCCTTATATTTTAGCTATGTTTATATGGTGGTTTTCGCTATCAGGGCGTGATTTTACTTCGATTTTGCCTATGTGTATATGGTGGTTCTCGCTATCAGGGCGTGACTTTCCTTAGATTTTACCTATTTTTATATGGTGGTCCTTGCTATCCTTGCGTGACTTTTCTTAGATTTTACCTATGTTTATATGGTGGTTCTCGCTATCAGGGCATGACTTTCCTTAACTTTTACCTTTGTTTATATGATGGTTCTCCTGACTTTACCTGGATGTAACTTTACTTTAATTTTATCTATGTTGATATGGTGGTTCTCGCTATCAGAGCGTGAAAACCGAACAATTGTCTCCCTCAATCCGCTAACTCAATAGCACATTATACATTTGTATGAAAGGCTATAACTATCACCGACACATCTGGTATGGTTGACTTTTGTCGAGTATATCTCTGACTAGTCCTAGACTATTTCTGTGTTTCATATTTGTAATAAAAAAAAATTCTCCGACATTCATATCTTTCATCTATTGGAAAAATATTTCTTTGTTTGTAATATAAACAAAGCAAACCCTGTTTGTCATGAGATATTTCCAACAATAACTCTGGTGTAGTGGCGATGACGCTATTTGGGTACAACTTTGGCGTTTAACTAATAATATTTAAGATTTATGGCCGATTTTGGTTGTATCGAATCATTTTTCCTAATAACTTGACATTTAGCAATAATCCTGTTTATGATTACAAATTAGGAAAACATATCTTAATAGAATGCAGTAGGATTCCAAAAAAGCCATTTTGTCATCACATGCTTTGTTTGTTTGTCACAGCTGTCAGACTAGACGGCGTGGACGTACGAGGTTACATGGCCTGGTCACTCATGGACAACTTCGAGTGGACCAGTGGATACACACAGAAGTTCGGACTGTACCAAGTGGACTTCGACAGTCCACAGCGCGTCCGGTCCATGAAGTCCTCAGTGTCTGTGTACTCTGAAATTATACGAAACAACGGCTTCCCTGAGATTTAAAATTATATCGAGATTAAATCTGATACAGAATGAGTAAAAACGTTCTTTATTCTGTGTTGACCAATCACAGGTTCCTAGAACACGTTCATCCGTGATATAGTATATAATCTCATGTATCCATTATCATATCGAGTGTTTCGTGCATGTCGATAAGTGTACTTACATATAAGTAATGTATCTTTATTGTTTTCTCAACTTATTCTAATCAGAAGCTCACTTTTTACAAGTCACGTGACTTGTGTTAGGTGATTTCATGCGTGATATTTTTTGATAAAATAAATATTTTGCTTGGAAAAGCTGAATTTCTGTCTGTTGCATGTAATCATTTTGAGGTTGGGTTTTCTATCATTATTAAAAAAGTTATGGTTTGATAGTTAACACGTAGTGAAATTGCGATAATAAATTTCGATTTTGTTTGTTACATTGTGTCATTAAGTTTCGTTCATTTTGTATATTGGCGATTCCAGCGATAATACAATTATGTGAATTAAATATGGTGATTTTCGAACAAACATATTCAACATATTTGACTCTAGCAAAAAAATATTGAAAAAGAATAACATATAATAGATATCCCACGGTCTTACAGGCCAACCTCAGTGTTATTCCGCGGGGACTGGTAGTCTCCCCTCACTATCATTCCGCGGGGTCTGGTAGTCTCCCCTCACTATCATTCCGCGGCGACTGGTAGTCTCCCCTCACTATCATTCCGCGGCGACTGGTAGTCTCCCCTCACTATCATTCCGCGGCGACTGGTAGTCTCCCCTCACTATCATTCCGCGGCGACTGGTAGTCTCCCCTCACTATCATTCCGCGGCGACTGGTAGTCTCCCCTCACTATCATTCCGCGGGGACTGGTAGTCTCCCCTCACTATCATTCCGCGGACTGAGAATCCACCTGCATGGTTAACCACCTTGTCACGAAAACAAAATCACTTGGAAAATTATTATTTCAGAAAAGATTACATTACTGAAATAAACTTGAACTCAAACTTACTTTTTAAATCACGTATTGTCAGTGGACATGAATGACAGCTTCTCAGAAATCGATTGCCATATGACATAGTCTCCTACGGCAAAGACAATAAATTCACTGCTTTGAACTGTTCTATGAGATGTGATGAAGACCTTTACACTCATTTCTCAAGGCGATTCGGGACAACAACGTTTTTTTTTATGAAACGATATAACCTCATGTATCCATTCTTTTATCGGGTGTTTCGTGCATGTCGATAAGTGTACGTACTTATCAGAAAAGCATCGTTATTGTTTTCTGAACTTATTCTAATCAGAAGCTCACTTTTTACAAGTCACGTGACTTGTGTTAGCTGATTTCAAGCGCGATATCTTCTGATAAAATTAACATTTTGCATATTGACTAAACGCACTTGGAAAAGCTGATTTTCTGTCTGTTGCATGTACTTATTTTGAGTAAGGGTTTTCTATAATTGTCACGAAGAACTTTAGTCATGGTGTCTGGTCATGCATAAAGTCAACAAAGATACTGAGTTCACGGTATAATTTAGAAATTAAACAGCCCTGTACTATTGTACTGACACACGACAGTTCTCTCCACTGTATCCCTACTAGAACTGCTCACTTCATAATATTCATGTACACCTCGGTGGGTTAACTCACTGTTAAATACAGTATAATTATATTACAATTTAAAATATATACTCAGTATTACCTAAACTGATATATACATATATACATATTACTTCCATAAAAAAGTTTATAATAGACACCGGACTATTACACACCAACTGTGGTACACACAAAACTTCACTATGTCCACCCGCCACATCACTTCCGGTACCCTGTGATCTCGATAGGATTCGACCACAAAACCGAATCCTGCACGTGACCTGCACCCGACGGCACTAACTCTGCAACATGACCACCATGCCACATATCTGGGCGGCAACTAAACTATAGGCATCAACACTGCATGCCCTTATATATATACTGTATAGTAGACGTCAAACCCTGCCATCACCGACTGCTGAGTACTAGGCCGTTTACAAAAATCCCTGCAACAACAAAATATTCACCTTTTATCGACTACTGCATGGGCGGCCATTTTACATACGAAGTATAACAACCATGTGCTTTATAAAGGTTTCAAAATAACAAACCTATAAACCCTTTACTCAAAATTCACAACTCTAAAAAAGAAGAAACACATCAGCTTACCTGCATGTACAGCTATGTAATGTTTAAAAACCCGCCCCGGGACCAACAACGAGTCCGGTGTCCAGACACCCCTCCACCACTGCCAATACCTGCAGCCGGCACCCCAATGTGCTGAACTCACCCTCGCTTTCAGCTTTTGAAAACGACAAGTTTTCCTTCCTAACACAAGAGCTCCACAAGGGACTTAACTCTAGCAAAGTACAGATACTAAATTTTAAGGTGTCACGCCACTAACAACTACATCGCAATCATTATGAAGAAGTGATGGTTTGATATTAAGTTTCGTTTTGTTTGTAACATTGTGTCAAGCAGTTTTGTTTATTTTGTATATTGGCGATTCCAGCGACAATAAAATTATGTAAATTAAGTTAGTTGAATATTGGAACGGACATATTCAACATATGGAATTATGGCAAAAAAAATATATTAAAATAAATAACAAAGGTCACAACATCAGAATTGTTTTTCTTCTGGCAATTTGGAATACTGGTCTTTATTCTGTCCCTCAATATATTAATATGGGGCTGTCAGTCCACCCTATGGGTCAACCCGCGGACTGACAGTCCAACCTCATTATCAACCAGCGGACAGACAGTCAAACCACAGGTTCCACCCACGGACAGACAGTCCATCTCAAGGGTCAACCAGCGGACTTACAGTCCACCCCAGCGGCAACTCGTTGACGGACAGTCTACAACAAAGGTCAACTCGTGGACTGCCAGTCCATCCTCATGTTAATCCAGCGGACAGACAGTCAATACTGAGGGTAATACAGCGGACAGACAGTCCAACCTCAGGGTTAACCCACGGACTGGTTGTCCACCATAAAAAACAACCGCGGACTGACAATCCACCATCAGGGTCAACCTCGGACTGACAGTCGAACCTTAAGGGTTAACCAACGGACTGACGCTCTATCCTCAGGGTTAACCTAAGGACTGGTAGTTCACCCTGAGGGATATCATACGGACTTACAGGCACTATGGTCCCCTACCACACACAGTAAGCGGCTATATAGAGAGTTGGAGAGACCTTCACACACACAGTAAGCGGCTGTAGACTGTTAGAAAGGCCTTTCCTGTGGTCCTCTAACATAAACAGAAAGAGTCTATAGAGAGCGTTAGAGAGGCCTTTCCTGTGGTCCTCTAACATAAACAGAAAGAGTCTATAGAGAGTGTTAGAGAGGCTTTCCCTATGGGCCCCTAACACAAACAGTAAGCGGCTGTAGAGTGTTAGAGAGGCCTTCCCTCTGGCCTTCTAACACAAACAGAAAGCGGCTGTAGAAAGAGTTAGAGAGACCTTCCCTATGGTCCCCTAACACAAACAGTAAGCGGCTGTAGAGTGTTAGAGAGGCCTTACCTATGGCCATCTAACACAAACAGAAAACGGCTGTAGAAAGAGTCAGAAAAACCTTCCCTATGGTCCCTAACACACATAGTAAGCGGCTGTAGAGAGAGTTAGAAAGGCCATTCCTATGAACCCCTAACACAAACAGTAAGCGGCTGTAGACTGTTAGAAAGGCCTTCCCTATGGTCCTCTAACACATACAGAAAGAGTCTATAGAGAGAGTTAAGAGAGAACTTCCCTATGGTTCCATAACACAAACAGTAAACGACTGTAGAGAGTTAGAGAGACCCTCCCTATGGTCCCCTAACACATACAGCAAGCGGCTGTAGAGAGAGTTAGAGAGACCTTCCCTATGGTCCCCTAACACACACAGTAAGCGGCTGTAGAGAGAGTTAGAGTGACCTTCCTTATGGTCCCCTAACACACACAGTAAGTGGCTGTAGAGAGAGTTAGAGATACTTTCCCTATGGTTCCCTAACACAAACAGTAAGCGACTGTAGAGAGAGTTAGAGAGACCTTCCATATGGTCCTCTAATACAAACAGTAAGCGGCTATAAGGAGAGTTCGAGAGACTTTCCCTATGGTCACCTAACAATGGTGATACACAGCCGCTTAACAGTGTTAACAGAGTTAACACAAACAGTAAGCGGCTGTAGAGAGAGTTAGAGATACCTTCACTATGGCCCCCTACCACACAAAGTAAGCGGCTATATAGAGATTTAGAAAGGCCATTCCTATGAACCCCTAACACAAACAGTAAGCGGCTGTAGACTGGTAGAGAGGCCTTCCCTATGGTCCTCTAACACACACAGAAAGAGTCTATAGAGAGAGTTAAGAGAGACCTTCCCTATGGTTCCATAACACAAACAGTAAACGACTGTAGAGAGGTAGAGAGACCCTCCCTATGGTCCCCTAACATACACAGTAAGCGGCTGTAGAGAGAGTTAGAGATACCTTCCCTATGGTCCCCTAACAAAAACAGTAAGCGGCTATAT
>NW_018404840.1:139718-150220 GCF_002113885.1 Mizuhopecten yessoensis | reverse complement strand
CTTCCCTATGGTCCCCTAACACAAACAGTAAGCGGCTGTAGAGAGAGTTAGAAATGCCATTCCTATGAACCCCTATCACAAACAGTAAGCGGCTGTAGAGTGTTAGAGAGGCCTTCCCTCTGGCCTTCTAACACAAACAGAAAGCGGCTGTAGAAAGAGTTCGAGAGACCTTCCCTATGGTCCCCTAACACACACAGTAAGCGGCTATATAGTGAGTTAGAGAGACCTTCCCTATGGCCATCTAACACAAACAGAAAACGGCTGTAGAAAGAGTCAGAGAGACCTTCCCTATGGTCCCCTAACACACACAGTAAGCGGCTTTAGAGAGAGTTAGAAAGGCCATTCCTATGAACCCCTAACACAAACAGTCAGCGGCTCTAGACTGTTAGAGAGGCCTTCCCTATGGTCCCCTAACATAAACAGTAAGCGGCTATAGAGAGAGTTAGAGAGACCTTCACTATGGTCCACTAGCACAAACACTAAGCGGGTATAGAGTGTTAGAGAAGCCTTCCCTATGGTCCTCTAGCACAAACAGAAAGCGGCTATAGAGAGAGCTACAGAGACCTTCCCTATGGTCCCCTCACACAAACAGTATCCGACTGTAGAGTGTTAGAGAGACCTTCCCTATGGTCCTCTAACACAGACAGTAAGCGGCTGTAGAGAGAGTTAGAGTGACGTTCCTTATGGTCCCCTAACACAAACAGTAAGCGGCTGTAGAGAGAGTTAGAGTGACCTTCCTTACGGTCCCCTAACACACACAGTAAGTGGCTGTAGAGAGAGTTAGAGATACCTTCCCTATGGTTCCATAACACAAACAGTAAGCGACTGCTGAAAGTTAGAGATACCTTCCCTATGGTCAGTTAACACAAACAGTAAGCGCGGCTATATAGAGAGTTAGAAAGGCCATTCCATTGAACCCCTAACACAAACAGTAAGCGGCTGTAGACTGTTAGAGAGGCATTTCCTGTGGTCCTCTAACATAAACAGAAAGAGTCAATAGAGAGTGCTAGAGAGGCCTTCCCTATGGGGCCCTAACACAAACAGTAAGCGGATGTAGAAAGAGTTCGAGAGACATTCCCTATGGTCCCCTAACACAAACAGTAAGCGGATGTAGAGTGTTAGAGAGGCCTTCCCTATGGCCATCTAACACAAACAGAAAGCGGCTGTAGAAAGAGTTCGAGAGACCTTCCCTATGGGCCCCTAACAAACACAGTAAGCGGCTATATAGTGAGTTAGAGAGACCTTCCCTATGGTCCCCTAACAAACACAGTAAGCGGCTATATAGTGAGTTAGAGAGACCTTCCCTATTGCCATCTAACACAAACAGAAAGCGGCTGTAGAAAGAGTTCGAGAGACCTTCCCTATGGTCCCCTAACAAACACAGTAAGCGGCTATATAGTGAGTTAGAGAGACCTTCCCTATTGCCATCTAACACAAACAGAAAACGGCTGTAGAAAGAGTCAGAGAGACCTTCCCTATGGTCCCCTAACACACACAGTAAGCGGCTGTGGAGAGAGTTAGAAAGGCCATTCCTATGAACCCCTAACACAAACAGTAAGCGGCTGTAGACTGTTAGAGAGGCCTTCCCTATGGTCCCCTAACATAAACAGTAAGCGGCTATAGAGAGAGTTAGAGAGACCTTCACTATGGTCCACTAACACAAACACTAAGCGGGTATAGAGTGTTAGAGAAGCCTTCCCTATGGTCCTCTAACACAAACAGAAAGCGGCTATAGAGAGAGCTACAGAGACCTTCCCTATGGTCCCCTAACACAAACAGTATCCGACTGTAGAGTGTTAGAGAGACCTTCCCTATGGTCCTCTAACACAAACAGTAAGCGGCTGTAGAGAGAGTTAGAGTGACCTTCCTTATGGTCCCCTAACACACACAGTAAGTGGCTGTAGAGAGAGTTAGAGATACCTTCCCTATGGTTCCATAACACAAACAGTAAGCGACTGTTGAAAGTTAGAGATACCTTCCCTATGGTCAGTTAACACAAACAGTAAGCGCGGCTATAGAGAGAGATAGAAAGGCCATTCCATTGAACCCTTAACACAAACAGTAAGCGGCTGTAGACTGTTAGAGAGGCATTTCCTGTGGTCCTCTAACATAAACAGAAAGAGTCTATAGAGAGTGTTAGAGAGGCCTTCCCTATGGGGCCCTAACACAAACAGTAAGCGGATGTAGAAAGAGTTCGAGAGACATTCCCTATGGTCCCCTAGCACACACAGTAAGCGGCTATAGAGTGAGTTAGAGAGACCTTCCCTATGGTCCCCTAACACAAACAGTAAGCGGCTGTAGAGTGTTAGAGAGGCCTTCCCTATGGCCATCTAACACAAACAGAAAACGGCTGTAGAAAGAGTCAGAGAGACCTTCCCTATGGTCCCCTAACACACATAGTAAGCGGCTGTAGAGAGAGTTAGAGAGACCTTCCCTATGGTCCTCTAACACAAACAGAAAGCGGCTGTAGAGAGAGTTAGAAAGGCAATTCCATTGAACCCCTAACACAAACAGTAATCGGCTGTAGACTGTTAGAGAGGCCTTCCCTGTGGTCCTCGAATTCTAATGACCTACTAATTCCATACTGTCAGGTACAGTAACTTCTGATATTGATCTACTAATTCCATACCGTCTGGTACAGTACCTTCTGATATTGACCTTCTCATTCTATACCGTCTGGTACAGTACCTTCTGATATTGTCCTACTAATTCCTTACCGTCTGGTACAGTACCTTCTGATATTGACCTACTAATTCCATACCGTCTGGTACAGTTCCTTCTGATATTGAACTACTTATTCCATACCGTCTGGAACAGTACCTTTCTTATATTGACCTATTTATTCCATGCCGTCTGGTACAGTACCTTCTGATATTGACCTACTAATTCCATACCGTCTGGTACAGTACCTTCTGATATTAACCTACCAATTCCATACCGTCTAGTACAGTACCTTTGATATTGAAGTACTAATTCCATACCGTCTGGTACAGTACCTTCTGATATTTACCTACTTATTCCATACCGTCTGGTACAGTCCCTTCTGGTACATTACCGTCTGGTACAGTACCTTCTGATATTGACCTAGTTATTCCATACCGTCTGGTACAGTACCTTCTGATATTAACCTACCGATTCCATACTGTCTGGTACAGTACCTTCTGATGTTGACGTACTAAGTCCATACCGTCAGGTACAGTAACTTCTGATGTTGATCTACTAATTCCATACCGTCTGGTACAGTACCTTCTGATATAAACCTACCAATTCCATACCGTCTGGGACAGTACCTTCTGATATTGACCTACTTATTCCATACCGTCTGGTACAGTACCTTCTGATATTGACCTACCAATTCCATACCGTCTGGTACATTACCTTCTGGTACAGTACCTTCTGGTACAGTACCGTCTGGAACAGTACCTCTGATACAGTACCTTCTGATATCGACCTGCTTATTCCATACCGTCTGGTACAGTACCTTCTGATATTGACCTACCAATTCCATACCGTCTGGTACATTCCCTTCTGGTACAGTACCTTCTGGTACAGTACCGTCTGCAACAGTACCTCTGATACAGTACCTTCTGATATCGACCTGCTTATTCCATACCGTCTGGTACAGTTCCTTCTGATATTGACTTACTAATTCCATACCGTCTGGTACAGTACCTTCTGATATTGACCTACTTAGTCCTTACCGTCTGGTTCAGTACCTTCTGATATTGACCTAATAATTCCATACCGTCTGGTACAGTTCCTTCTGATATTGACTTACTAATTCCATACCGTCTGGTACAGTACCTTCTGATATTGACCTACTTATTCGTATACCGTCTGGTACAGTACCTTCTGGTACAGTACCGGCTAGTACAGTACCGTCTGGTACAGTACCTTCTGATATTGACCAACTTATTCCATACCGTCTGGTACAGTACCTTTTGATATTGAGCTACTAATTCCATACCGTCTAGTACATTACCTTCTGATATTAACCTACCAATTCCATACCGTCTGGTACAGTACCTTCTGATATTGACTTACTAATTCCATACCGTCTGGTACAGTACCTTCTGCTATTGACCTACTTATTTCACCGTCTAGTAGAGTACCTTCTGGTACAATACCGTCTGGTACAGTACCTTCTGATATTGACTTATTAATTCCATACCGTCTGGTACAGTACCTTCTGCTATTGACCTACTTATTTCACCGTATAGTAGAGTACCTTCTGGTACAATACCGTCTGGTACAGTACCTTCTGATATTGACCTACTAATTCCATACTGTCTGGTACAGTACGTTCTGATATTGACCTACCAATTCCATACCGTCTGGTACAGTACTTTCTGATATTGAACTTCTTATTTCACACCGTTTGGTACAGTACCTTCTGATATTGACCTACTAATTCAATAACGTCTGGTACTGTACCTTCTGATATTGACCTACCAATTCATTACCGTCTGGTACAGTATCTTCTGATATTGACCTACTTATTCCATACCGTCTGGTACAGTACCTTCTGATATTGACCTACTAATTACATACCGTCTGGGACAGTACCTTCTGATATTGACATACTTATATCATACCGTCTGGTACAGTTCCTTCTGATATTGACCTACTAATTACATACCTTCTGGTACAGTACCGTCTGGTACAGTACCTTCTGATATTGACCTACTAATTCCATTCCGTCTGGTACAGTACCTTATGATATTGACCTACTAATTCCATACTGTCTAGTACAGTACCTTCTGATATTGACCTACTAATTCCATACCGTCTGGAACAGTACCTTCTGATATTGACCAACTATTTCCAATTCGTCTGGTACAGTACTTTCTGATATTGACCTACTAATTCTATACCGTGTGGTACAGTACCTTCTGATATTGACCTACTTATTCCATACCGTCTGGTACAGAACCTTCTGGTACAATACCGTCTTGTACAGTACCGTCTGTTAGAGTACCTTCTGATATTGACCTTCTTTTCCATACCGTCTGGTACAGTACCTTCTGATATTGACCTACGTATTCTATACCGTCTGATAAAGTACCTTCTGATATTGACTTACTAATTTCATACCGTCTGGTACAGTACCTTCTGATATTGACCTACTTATACCATACCGTCTGGTACAGTACCTTCTGATATTGACCTACTAATTCGATACTGTCTGGTACAGTACGTTCTGATATTGACCTACTAATTCCATACCGTCAGGTACAGTACCATCTGATATTGAACTTCTTATTTAACACCGTTTGGTACAGTACCTTCTGATATTGACCTACCAATTCCTTACCGTCTGGTACAGTATCTTTTGATATTGACCTACCAATTCCATACCGTCTGGTACTGTACCTTCTGATATTGACCTATTTATTACATACCGTCTGGTACAGTAACGTCTGATATATTACCGTCTGGAACAGTACCTTCTGATATTGACCTACTAATTACATACCGTCTGGTACAGTACCTTCTGATATTGACATACTTATTTCATACCGTCTGGTACAGTACCTTCTGATATTGACCTACTAATTACATACCTTCTGGTACAGTCCGGCTGGTACAGTAACTTCTGATATTGACCTACCAATTCCATTCCGTCCGGTACAGTACCTTATGATATTGACCTACTAATTCCATACTGTCTGGTACAGTACCTTCTGATATTGACCTACTTATTCCATACCGTCTGGGACAGGACCTTCTGAAATTGACCTACTTATTCCATACCGTCTGGGACAGTACCTTATGATATTGACCTACTTATTTCATACCGTCTGGTACTGTACCTTCTGATATTGACCTACTTATATAATTATTCCATACCGTCTGGTACTGTACCTTCTGATATTGTTTGACCTACTTATTAGGTACCGTCTGGTACAGTACCTTCTGATATTGACCTACTATTTCCATACCGTGTGATACAGTACCTTCTGATATTGAACTGCTTATTTCATACCGTCTGGTACAGTACCTACTGATATTGACCTACTATTTATAAACCCTCTGGTATAGTACCTTCTGATATTGACCTACTACTTATTCCTTACCCTCTGCTACAGCACCTTCTGATTTTGACCTACTAATTCCATATTGTCTGGTACAGTACGTTCTGATATTGACCTAATAATTCCATACCGTCTGGCACAGTACCGTCTGATACATTACCGTCTGGAACAGTAACTTCTGATATTTCCTACTAATTCCATACTGTCTAGTACAGTACCTTCTGATTTTGACCTACTAATTCAATAACGACTGGTACTGTACCTTCTGATATTCAACTACTTATTCCATACCGTGTGGTACAGTATCTTCTGATCTTGACCTACGTATTCCATACCGACAGTACCTTCTGATTTTGACCTACTAATTCAATAACGACTGGTACTGTACCTTCTGATATTGAGCTGCTTATTTCATACCGTCTGGTACCGCACCTTCTGATTTTTACCTACTAATTCCATTCCGTCTGGTACAGTATCTTCTGATCTTGACCTACGTATTCAATACCGTCTGGTACAGTACCTTCTGATATTGACCTACTTATTACATACCGTCTGGTACAGTACCTTGTGGTACAGTACCGTCTGATACATTACCGTCTGGTACAGCACCTTCTGATATTGACCTACCTATTCCATACCGTCTGGTACAGTACCTTCTGATACAGAACCGTCTGGTACAGTACCGTCTGGAACAGTAACTTCTGATATTCAACTTCTTATTCCATACCGTCTGGTACAGTACCTTCTGATACAGAACCGTCTGGTACAGTACCGTCTGGAACAGTAACTTCTGATATTCAACTTCTTATTCCATACCGTCTGGTACAGTACCTTCTGATATTGACCTTCTGATATTGACCTACTAATTCCATACCGTCTGGTACAGTACCTTCTGATATTGACCTAATAATTCCATACCGTCTGGTACAGTTCCTTCTGATATTGACCTACTTATTCCATACCGTGTGGTACAGTATCTTCTGATATTGACATACTTATTCCATATCGTCTGGTACAGTACCTTCTGATATTGACCCACTTATTCCATACCGTCTGGTACCTTAACTTCTAATATTGACCTACTTATTACATACGGTCTGATACAGTACCTTCTAGTACAGTACCGTCTCGTACAGTACCGTTTGGGACAGTACCTTCTTATATTGACCCACTATTTACAAACCCTCTGGTACAGTGCCTTCTGATATTGACCTACTTCTTCCATACCAATACCTTCTGATATTGACCTACCTATTCCATACCGTCTGGTACAATACCGTCTGGTACAGTACCTTGTGGTACAGTACCGTCTGATACATTACCGTCTGGGACAGTACCTTCTGAGATTTACCTACTTATTTCATACCGTATTGTACAGTACCTTCTGAGATTGACCTACTTATTTCATACCGTATATATTGACCTACTTATTACATACCGTCTGTTACAGTACCTTGTGGTACAGTACCGTCTGATACATTACCGGCTGGTACAGTACCTTCTGAGATTTACCTACTTATTTCATACCGTATATATTGACCTACTTATTACATACCGTCTGGGAGAGTACCTTTTGATATTGACCTACTTATTCCATGCCGTCTGGTAGAGTACCTTCTGATATTGACATACCCATACCGTCTGGAACAGTACCTTCTGATATTGACTTACTTATTCCATCCTGTCTGGTACAGTACCCCCTGGTACAGTACCGTCTGGTATTGACCTACTTATTCATTGCCGTCTGGTACAGTACCTTCTGATGTTGACCTACTCATTCCATACCGTCTGGTACAGTTCCTTCTTATATTGACCTACTTATTCCATCCCGTCTGGTACATTACCTTCTGGTACAGCACCGTCTGGTAGAGTACCGTCTGGGACAGTACCTTCTGATATTGACTTACTTATTCCATCCTGTCTGGTACAGTACCCCCTGGTACAGTACCGTCTGGTATTGACCTACTTATTCATTGCCGTCTGGTACAGTACCTTCTGATTCTGGTACAGTACCTTATGATATTGACCTACTAATTCCATACTGTGTGGTACAGTTCCTTTTGATATTGACCTACCAATTCTGGTACAGCCCCGTCTGGTACAGTACCGTCTGCTACAGGGTACAGTTCCTTCTGATATTGACCTACATATTCCATACCGTGTGGTACAGTACCTTCTGATATTGACCTACTTATTCATTGCCGTCTGGTACAGTACCTTCTGAAATTGACCTACTTCTTCCATACCGTCTGGTACAGTACCGTCTGATACATTACCGTCTGGTACAGTACCTTCTGAGATTGACCTACTTATTTCATACCGTATGGTACAGTACCTTCTGAGATTGATCTACTTATTCCATACCGTCTTGTACAGTTCCTTCTGATATTGACCTACTTATTCCATACCGTCTGATACAGGACCTTCTGGTACAGTACCTTCTGATACATTACCGTCTGGTACAGTACCGTCTGGTACAGTATCGTCTGGTACAGTACCGTCTGGTACAGTACCTTCTGGTACAGTACCCTCTGATACATTACCGTCTGGTACAGTACCTTCTGATATTCACCTACTTATTACATACCGTCTGGTACAGTCCCTTTTGACATTGATCTACATATTTCCTACCGTCTGGTACAGTACCTTCTGGTACAGTACCGTCTCGTAGAGTACCTGCTGGTACAGAACCGTCTGGTTCAGTACCGTTTGGTATAGTACCTTGTGATATTGACCTACTTATTCCATACCGTCTGTTACAGTACCTAATGATATTGACCTAATTATTCCATACCGTCTGGTACAGTACCTTCCGATATTGACCTACTAATTCCATACCGTCTGGTACAGTACCTTCTGATTTTGACCTACTAATTCCGTACCGTCTGGTACAGTACCTTCTGATATTGAACTACTTATTTCATACCGTATGGTACAGTACCTTCTGATATTGACCTACTAATTCCATACTGTGTGGTACAGTTCCTTTTGATATTGACCTACCAATTCTATACCGTCTGGTACAGTAACTTCTGCTATTGACCTACTTATTCCATATCGTCTGGTACAGTACCTTCTGATATTGACCTACTATTTACAAACCCTCTGGTCCAGTACCTTCTGATATTGACCTACTTATTTCATACCGTCTGGTACTGTAACTTCTGATATTGACCTACTTATTCCATACCGTCTGGTACAGTACCTTCTGAAATTGACCTACTTATTCCATACCGTCTTGTACAGTACCTTAGGATATTGACCTACTTATTTCATACCGTCTGGTACTGTACCTTCTGATATTGACCTACTTATTCCATACCGTCTGGTACAGTACCTTCTGATATTGAACTGCTTATTTCATACCGTCTGGTACAGTACCTCCTGATATTGACCTACTATTTATAAACCCTCTGGTACAGTACCTTCTGATATTGACCTACTACTTATTCCATACCCTCTGGTACAGTACCTTCTGATTTTGACCTACTAATTCCATATTGTCTGGTACAGTACCTTCTGATATTGACCTATTTATTCCATACCGTCTGGTACAGTACCTTCTGAAATTGACCTACTTATTCCATACCCTCTGGTACAGTACCTTCTGATTTTGACCTACTAATTCCATATTGTCTGGTACACTACCTTCTGATATTGACCTACTTATTCCATGCCGTCTGGTAGAGTACCTTCTGATATTGACCTACTTATTCCATACCGTCTGGTACAGTCCCTTCTGATACAGAACCGTCTGGTACAGTACCGTCTGGAACAGTAAATTCTGATATTCACCTACTTATTCCATACCGTCTGGTACAGTACCTTCTGGTACAGTACCGTCTGATACATTACCGTCTGGTACAGTACCTTCTGATATTGACCTACTAACAGTATCTTCTGATATTGACCTACTAATTAAATACTGTCTCGTACGGTACCTTCTGATATTGACCTAATAATTCCATACCGTCTGGTACAGTACCGTCTGATGTTGGCCTATTAATTCCATAACGTCTGGTACAGTACCTTCTGATACAGAACCGTCTGGTACAGTACCGTCTGGTACAGTACCTTCTACTGTAACTTCTGATATTGACCTACTTATTTCATACCGTTTGGTACTGTAACTTCTGATATTGACCTACTTATTTCATACCGTTTGGTACTGTAACTTCTGATATTGACCTACTTATTCATTGCCGTCTGGTACAGTACCTTCTGATATAGACCTACTTATTCCATACCGTCTGGTACATTACCTTCTGGTACAGCACCGTCTGGTACACTACCGTCTGATACAGTACCTTCTGATATTGACCTACTTATTCCTTACCGTCTGGTACAGTACCTTCTGATATTAAACAACTTAGTCCTTAACGTCTGGTACAGTACCTCCTGATATTGACCTACTTATTCCATATCGTCTGGTACAGTACCTTCTGATATTGACCTACTTATTCCATA